>NC_072835.1:17240000-17540000 GCF_027744805.1 Dunckerocampus dactyliophorus | reverse complement strand
ATGCATTGCATCACCTCCATAGCGTCATTAATTCCTCTATTTGCAAGAGACCTACAAGACATTGAACAATGACGTATCATATGCCTTCCTAACTTGCTTGTTTTGAGCTATAAAAGGTGAAGTTTTCCGTATGTGTGAGCTCCTGTACGTAAGCAAGCTATGCTATATTTGTGACATCCTGTTTTTCCTACCATGTCGTATGCTGTGTAGAATGGCAACAGAGACGGCTCCTTTGATATTCTAGGCACAGACATATGGGCTGCTAACACCATGGACTCATGCGGGTACGTCCCTTGTTGATCATATGCACCCAGTGTACTTCTTAAGGAATGACTGTATGTTTGCACATACGATACTGCGTGTTGTACTATGGCCTTATAATTAACTTAACTTTATGTTATGTCTTTTTGTTGCAGTGGTACAGGTTGGGATATGCAGCCAGAGAAGCTGGACTTCAGCCACTTCCACAGGAAACACTTGAGGGGCGCACCTAAGCATCTGCCACACATAGACAGAGAGGGGTAAGATCTCCTGTCTTGATGTCAACATAACATCTACAATCTATCAATGCTTCCTTGGTAATGTTTTGAAATGCTTTTTTCTCCTTGGTGCAATCCCTGATGGTGCTCATTCTGTTTTCTCTGTTTCAGGATGAGCAAAAACAAGTTTGAGGAAGATGATGGCATAGACATGAATGACATAGAGAGGTTCTTGCCCCATCTGCGCTCTGTGAGTCACAAATTTTTCCCCCTTGTTTTGTTTGTTATCCAATTTGAATCCTGAAAAAAAATCACTATCGCTAAAACATCTTTGGAGAAGCTGCATTCATTTTGTGATTGGGGTCTTGACCAAAAGCTTCCCAATTGTCATAAATGTCACGCGGACAGCGACCTCTGGTGGTCAAATGAGACGATACATGAGAAAACCTTGCACACTAGCGCTGCAATTGTCACTTTAATGACTAAATAATCAGAAAAGGAAGCATCACTGGAAAAAAAACAAGTTATGTATCCAATGTTGCTGCTTTAATATATTTAATCAATACGGGTTTCTGCAAATTGCTTTTCTTTCATGTTAGGACAGGCTGGCTTTAAGTAAGACT
The DNA here is from genome assembly GCF_027744805.1 of Dunckerocampus dactyliophorus. NCBI lineage: Eukaryota > Metazoa > Chordata > Actinopteri > Syngnathiformes > Syngnathidae > Dunckerocampus > Dunckerocampus dactyliophorus. The sequence continues at coordinate 17,538,898 of NC_072835.1, read as the reverse complement.
TTGGCGGCACCTGGTGGCTAACCATTAAAGTGAGTTGAATCTGCGCCATGGTTAGCTAACTACTGCCTCCACGTGGTTATATGCGTGTAAAAGTAGTCTAGTTGGAAATATAATACTTTATTTCAGCTTCTGTGCATGCTCCTCTATAGACCCTAAATCAGTCAACACGATATGTGTGCATTCCACACGTGTGAAAAAATATTTTTCACAATGTTACCTCTTGTTTACAATTTGCTCATTGTTAAATCCAAGGTGATTTGTGTTTCACCGGGGTGTTAGGAGGCCACCGCAGATCAACGATGTCACCCTTTCTTCCTTCCCTTCTGTCTGAGCCAGAGCGTCTTCCATTTGTTTCAGTGCCTTCCTTGTTTACTCCTCTCTTGGCTACTGGGCCAATATGTTGTAATGCTTGAGCCAAGACTGGCCCGCATGCACCACTATGGAATGGTTATTCCTCATTGTATAGTTCATCTGCCAAGAACACCATTTCCAGTTATTCATGTAGGTCACAAATGAAAGATGGGGTTAAGATGACCTTAATATTCTTTTGTCATCAACAGTAAGTTGAGAGCTATCAGGAGTACGGTTGGGCATCGCGTCCCCAACATCGATGGGAACCAGGACATTCAGATAACATTCAGATTCTCCCGGGATCATTCATATTTTAAAATTTTGATTCGTAGTTTTCAATGCTCTGTCTACTGACTGGAAGAAATAGCCGCAAACACCAACGGAGAAGAAGCCGGCGAACACCAACAAAGAAGTGGGCTACAAAGTTTGGCTTAACTTCATTAAAAAAAAAGGATCGGTTGGCTAATTGCAACATTTGCAACACAATGCTACCATGCAACGAAGGTGCACGACCAATGTGATTAAACACCTCCAGATTCATGGTGTAGAAATAACAGGGTGCCCCGTCTTTGATGCGCTACGTCGGACTTCCTCTAAGCAGTCAGAATCAGGGAAGTCAAACAATAAATGACGTCTGTCTCATTCCAATGTAACAGAGGGTTTCAGGATGATTTATTCATGTCTCTTTTAGCAAAAGTCAAGAACCCTTCTCAACGCACACAACACATTTCCGTCCTTCAAAATAAGAGCACGATGCACTACATCCTGTTTACTTAAGTTGATAAAAAGTTGATATCATTTTCAAATTTTCTTCTGCTGATTTGATTTGAAAGAGTTTTTTTTTATTTTATAATAGTATCTACGTAAGTCATCAGCCGCAGTTTTGTCATGCACAGAACACAGGTCAAATTAAATTTCTGACATTTCTTCCTCATACAGTGAGTGGAATTCAAAAGGAAGGTCAGAGTTTAATTTTAGATGATTTTGCAATTAGAACTAATTATTTTAACATTGTTTATGGAACATACTATCATAAAAACATAGCATGCCCTGTGGGTTACATTGCGGTATACAGCGATGACCAGCCTTGTTCTGTCTGTACTGTCCTGTCAGGGAAAGCATTACAATGTCTTAAAGAATGTCAGGCACCAGAAAGGGAAGGTTAGGTGAGACCAGGGGGCGAGGAGGGGAGACAGCGGCCAGTCATTGAGGAGATATCCGGTCTCTGGCCAGTGAACAAAGCCTTCCAACGTGAGCAGCAAAGCAAGAGCCCGGAGCTAAGATACGTCGCAGACAACTTGGCCCCTCCGTCTGGACGCGTACGTGCCGCAGTGCAGGACTTGTATTCAGAAGGGACCTCGGGGGCGGGTTTGACTCTTTGTGGCAGTGTGTGTCTGCCAGCTGTCAACTTCATTCCACTAGCAGCATTTAGCTCATATCGCCCCGAAACAATCTCACTTCTTCGCTCTTGCTATTTGACATTCCGACCACTCATCTCCACTGTTGTCATCCTCCCTCCGCTCCGCTTGACGTCCTTCACGATCTCCCCACATCCTTCAAACGTTGGTGGGCAACGGAACAACATCCAGTAAGAGGGAGGGGGTGTCATTGTGACCGGTAGCCACCACCCTGTGGTCTCTTCCTGCTATTGTCCCAGCTCCTGATCCTGCACTATGTTAACTATGGACTGGCCACTTCTGCAATGTAACCCTGGTCTGTTCCAACCTCAGCCTCCAACTATACAACATCATATGTCCGCATCGGTTTACGTAATGTAAATGTTGTATCAACTTTTGTTTACGAAGAAGGGATCTCAATTGCTTACAGCAGGGGTTGGGAACCTTTTTAGCGAAGAGAGCCATGGGTTTTGGTGTCCGACCCGGAAACTATAGGAAGGAAAGACTGGCATTGGCTCTGGCCACCCGCATTGCGATAGAAAATGGATGGGTTTATTAAAATGGATACGTTTTATCATCATCAACTTTATTTCAGACACATCCATGGTCCATAGAACATTAAAAAAAACAAACACATCAGCAACAGGACACAATAAAAGATGGCTATCCCTTGCTACGTACTGTAGGTTAAGGCGCCAGTGTTTCCACCAACTAGAAAAGAACCTGACCGAGCTTTGTACAGGGTTGGTCAGAGCATGTATGATGCCGTTTACAGAGCACTACACATGCATCTGTACAACTCCCATTTCTTCATTTTGCATTTTGAAGCTCTATTCAGAACCTGCACAAGATCCAATAGTGCAAAATGTAAATTCTTGCATTTTTCAACTGGTCTTAAAATTTTAATCAGGAGTGTATCAAAATTACAGCTTCCACACCCTGTAGATGACTCACTGACAGTTGACACAGCTCCAGGCTTTATTTTAGGATGTGTGGTGAAGCCTGTTTTTTAAAAAACACCAAAGAACGAGGCCATGCACGGTATCTCGCAACAAAAATAACACTTGTGGACCACAGCTCCATTGTTGCGTTCTGGAGGATGAAGTAATGAGTTTGATTAGGCTTTCCATTTACTAAATCGCTTCTGCGACCAGCAGAGACAACTTTCTTGTATTTGTCACTTTTACTCAGATGTCATATACTTCCAGATGGGGCAATGTTTGTTTTTTTTACAAGACAGTGACACCTCCAAGTACTGGCCTGGATTGTCACAGCGTTGTAGACTGATGTGATGTGGGATCGATTCTCATCTTTATGCGAAAAGTTTGGAAAATGCCCTAGTTTTACCCAGCCATCGTCATGCGAACGTATCTTTTGAATTTAAACCAGAACACACCAACAGCTTTGATTGTGTCAACATGATGAGGTGGCTGTCAGCGTGTTACAGCACAGAAGAGCGTATATGATTGAAGTCTTGTTTGCAGAGGTGGCAAGAACAGAGGGCGAGTGCCAGAAACCTGCTTCTACAGCTTTGGGTGTCACATGATTACATTTCTATAGGGTACTACACCTCCCCCCTACCTTTTTTTCCCCTCCCTGGCACTTTGATCCAACAATGGCTCCATCTCCTCCTGCAGCCAGACCGCCGGGTTTCTTTGATGTACCTGTCTATCTGTCAGCGCTGTACTGTAGCACCGGCCTCAGATCACGTATATTAAATGAGACGTGGATGTCAGGACCTCGCATCTTTTGCCTCTTATCACTGATCACCCACTGTACCTGACTGTGATGGCTCCAAATCTCCTCTTTCTGTACTGCAGGCGAGCGTCATTTACAGAGTTAGATCAAAAGGGCCTAAAGTAGTGATCATCAAACGCTGAGCAAATCCCGCGCTACGAGGAATCCTATACTACAGGGATTTTACAAGAAAACAATCTGAGAAATTCACCGCGTTGATGTGATTCCTGACATGCGCAAGCTTGACTCTGCGTTCAACTGTAAGTGCAGGAGGACGGCAAACCTTTCTTTGATCAGTTCATGTCGAAAAATATTGATATTTAATACCTTTTCTGTTACCATGGAAAGATTTGTGTTTTAAGCAACAGCCAGGCTAAATTATAAGTCAGCTTTCATCGAGAAAAAAATTCTGTGAGTACTGTAAATGTGTTTTAGCCAGTCTAAATTAGCTTTAGTTTTGATCCTCAAGCAAAAATGTGAATAAACCTTTACAGTACACAGTATACAGTCATGTGAAAAACTATAACAAAATACATGTAATACAGATATTTGCAAAGTTTTATAATTATTAGACAAATGGTCAATGACGTCCGAGCACTTAGATTCTAAGTTGACAAACATTTTTGCTTGACCCTGAAGGTGTGCACCAAGTTTTGTGGCGATTCAGCTTGAGCTGTGTGAGAAATTTCAAGTCAATCTAACTTTAATACCTGTGCAACCATGTGGTGTATTTGTCAAAAAAATAATAGCACTGGCAACACAGTAAGGGCGCATGTTTTGATGAATGTCCACCCTCTAGTGTGCAGTGCTTTATGAGTTACACAGAAGTGAAATTATAGAACATCATTCTCAATAAAAAAATTCCCCAAAACTATGTAAAAGCACAAACTAATTGTTGTAGTATTACGAATAGGATACAATTAATGTGTGAGGGGAGTTTGGTGGCACTACACTTCACACAAGTGAAATTACTGAATAATTGTTTGTTTCTTTTCGGTATAGACATTTGTAGATGGTCCCTGTGGTCTGGTCTCCCTGCTGCCTGCTCATGGAGATCAGTGTAGGTCATACTGCACAGAGGACTGCTCATTTTGATAAAAGAAAAAAAATGTGTTGTATCTCGTTATTACTGTTGGAAAGAGGTATTGTTTGCTGTCTAGCCAACGTTCACTGTTACTGATCACGGACATTTGAGTCTATGAATATATTTCTAACTTTACTGCAGTGTGAATCTGAAGGCATTTGTGTGCGGATCTGCAATTAGTGCCAACAGTCACGTGACAGTGATAAAATTGAGCCAAAAGCCACGTAGTAGTTTTTGGAGGTTGTTCTCTTTTTGTACTTGAAGGAGATTTTTTTTTTTTAGAATTGAAGAACTACGTTGCTTTGTGTGTAAAACATGCTTGATTTGTCCCTGAAGCAGGATGTATTTGTTTAATAGGGAAGTTTCTTATTGGCAGAACAAAATGCATTCGTTTGTGAATGATGTTTTGTATTTGCAAAATAAAAAGCAGTTTGTTCGTTAATCGTTGGGCGTGAGTAAAACATATTTTGTGGGTTTGTGAGGTTCTCCGTACACCTGTACTTGGTTTGTAAAAATTTGATAAAGTTACATGTTTAGAGTTAAAATGGTTGTTTTGTTTTTTTTATTATTCCTCATAGTAGTAGTAGTTGCCCAATGTGTGTTTAGTTAACTGTTTCATGTTATGCTGTCATTTTTGTGTTGGCACCGCCATTTTTTTTATCTAGTGACCCCCCTGTTCATTTCCCTGTGTGTCAAGCTTACTGCGAGTTCAGTGCTGCTTATTGCTTGCTCAATTAAAGAGCCGCTTTCTTGAAGCAAGCTAAAGTGCCTCTCACCATCTCCTCCAGTGTGCGCGGGACACACTTATACTAAACTTGACAAGTAGGGAGCCACAAAATATGGTCTCAAACTCCCGAATGGTCCACAGGCCGTGAGTTTGAGACTCATGGTTTACATACTCTTCTTTCAGGATATCATACCTATGCTTAGCCTTGCTGCCTTTCCATCTGGTCTCTTGGACACACAGTATATACATTTTTCCTATCTCCCCAGCCTTTTCTTTCATTGTGCCAACATTTAGAGTCCCTACTTAGAGTCCCTACTCTCACTGATGCCTTTCACACATCTTCCCCGTCTTTGTCTTCGCTGTCGTCCAACAGTAGCATAGTCTCTGCAGGCACCCTCTCAGTTAACAATGCCAGTGACTGTCATTGTTCACCCGGACTGCGTTTGATCCGGTATGGAAAGCTTTGTCATGATTTGCATATTTGTTTGGGAAAGTTTTACGCCAGATGCCCTGATGTAACCATAACTATTTATCTGGGCTCGGGACTGGCACTAAAAAGTACACAGACCTCTGCGTGGCGGGTTCACATGACAGTATAAACCTGTCAAAACATGTACAATTCTAATTATAAATATTTTATACACCGTACTGTTTATATGCACCTTCCTGCATGTACAGTAGATGTGTTTTTATGTGTCTAATTTTTAGATGGAAACAGGTGTGATTCATCCAGCACGGAATGTGGGAAAAATGATGTTGTACTTTAGTGTCTCCCTCTAGCTTTTATGTGCTCACTGCCTTAAATTTACAATCACTCATGTTGTCATTGCTGCACTACTTCTCCCACCCCACCTCCTCCAACCCTCACTGCTCTCAACAACCTGTCCTGTAATGCCACTCTTGGGGCACTTTTTATGTTTATCGCTTTTGGCCGAGTTCCCTGGCAACATAAATAAGCCAGAGAGAGGGAAACAATGGCGAGCTGACGGAGCATGATGCCAGAATTCTTATGCACTTGAAGGGACGGGAAGACAATGCACTTTACTTTCTGTGCTACTGAGGAGAAAGTTCTATGAGGGTTAGTTTCCATTTCTATCCATATTTCTATCCCCAGGTTCCCCGCTTCCTTGCTTTCCTTCCGTGTTACTCATACCCCTTTCACAAGCACAGTGGCATCATTCAAATGAAGCGATTAACAATAGCGTTGAGGTCAAGACCTTTCTTGGTATGCATGAGCTATTGCCATACAGCGAGATTTTTAAAATGAACACAATATTGTTTCCATGGAGCTACATGGCTATATTGTTTCCGGGAGCCTTTTCCATTTTGCACATTTGGATCTTAATGAGGTTTTAAGTAGAGCTACAATATGCAAAAGCAAGAAGGGGGAGTGAGACAAAAAACATTTGGAACTTGTAATTTAAACAAAAAAAAACAAACAAACTGAAATAGGTTGTTTATCACCTGATCAAAAGACCACAAGCTATAAAAGCCCAAGTTTTCACTTTCTGTTAGGCATTCACACTGTCATGCCCTCCTGATGGCTAAAGCTAAGAAGCTTTCTCTTTTTGAACGTGGTCGGATTGTCGAGCTGCATAAGCAAGACAGTGTGCCATTGCTGCTGAGGTTGGGCGCAGTAAGTAAATGGTGGATGCTTACGTGCAGATGTTGCAGAGGGCATCCCTCATGACTGAGGGCCCTCGTCTGTGTGGTAACAGCTGGGTTTTTCAACAGGACAACGCTGCAGTTCACAATGCTCGCTTGACCAAGGACTTCTTCAGGGAGAATAACATCACTCTTTTGGACCATCCTGCATGTTCCCCTCATTTAAATCCCATAGAGAACATTTGGGGATGGATGGCAAGGGAAGTTTATTATAATGGCCATCAGTTCCAGACAGTTGATGCCCTTCGTGAAGCCATCTTCACCACTTGGAGCAATGTTCCCACTAGCCTCCTGGAAACACTCGCATCAAGCATGTCCAAAGCAATTTTTGAAGTGATTAACAAGAACGGTGGAGCTACTCATTACTGAGTCCTACTGAGAACAGTTTTTGTTCTGGTTTGGAGAGTTTTTTGTTATTTTTTTGGTCTTAAACTTTTGATCGGCTGATAAACAGCCTATTTCAGTTTCATTGCTGTGTTCAATAAATTACTTTTTCAAAGTGCTTTTTGTCTCACTCCCACTTCTTGCTTTTGCATATTGTAGCTGTACTTAAAACCTCATTAAGATCCAAATGTGCAAAATGCAAATTCTAGCAATGTTTCAACTGGTCTTAAGATTTTGATCAGGAGTGTATCTCCAAATGCCATATAGCCAAATTAAGCACTGTGTGATGTATGGCTGGCTGATCATCCTAGAGCAGGGGTTGCCAACCCGTCGATCGTGAGCTACTAGTCAATCTTTGTGACTTTGCTGGCCGATCACGAGAACATTTTTTTAAAAATGTATTACGATATCATTGCCCTCACCTTCCAGATAGCGACCAACAGGCACACATTTTGTCCACTGAACACGCCCGTACGCCTCAACCGAGAGCAGCAACCCGAGAGCCCCAGATCTTGTGCAGGTTCACGGCCGAGACCAGCGATCTTGGTCTTAAAAAGGTTGGTGACCACTGTCCTAGAGCACCCAGATCTTGTGCAGGTTCACGGCCGAGACCAGCGATCTTGGTCTCAAAAAGGTTGGTGACCACTGTCTTAGAGCACCCAGATCTTGTGCAGGTTCACGGCCGAGACCAGCGATCTTGGTCTCAAAAAGGTTGGTGACCACTGTCCTAGAGCACATTGACTCCAACTCCAAAAACAATCCTCTGGAAAGCATTACCTCCATCCGTGTGCACCTGTACCAAGACACTTGTCCTCCTCTCTTTGTTAATGCACCTCTATTTTCCGTCTGAATGTGCACTCGTGGTTTCCGATAAACCATTGGGTGAAGGGGCTTTCTACTTTCATCACCACCCTCTTCATTCCCATTAGCACCTCACTTGTACACCTTGTTCAAAAGTACCCAATATATAGAGGGCTTTTTCTGGTCTCCTAATGTTCTTTTCTATCATTGTGGGCACTCATCCCCACACAGACAAAAATCTCAAGTCTTTTGTGATGGCTGTGCACTCTGTCTTGCTGCCACTTAGCCGGTCCTACTCGCAATCCTGGTCACGCTTATGGGGTTTGAGGTCACCTGGCTGCGGGCCAGGGCTGCAGATGTGTGTGTCACGTTCATGTAAACGTACTGGCAGCTTCCTATGGATAGGATATTCATATTTGCAGCTGAGCGTTAATATCTTTGTAAAGCAGATATTTTAATGCATGGCTTGTACTGGATCATATTAGGTTGTGTGTACCTAATGTAGGGCCTGCGCTGCACTTCGAGAGGCCAGAATGTGATGAGTCGACACTTGCCCCAATCATCAAGGCTCTCTGAATGAGAATGATGATGGTGCAGCCACGCTTGACCTCCAGAAAATGCCATCTTGACGCTGACCCGTGGTTTTGAGAACCGCCGCAATCAAGATGACAAGGCTTCAGGGAGGCCATAAAGTCCAGGACTGTAGCTCAAATAGAGCACAGATCATCTCAGACCTACAGAGGATTTACAGCATCTACAGCAAAGAAGACAAGTGGAGTATTTTTTTTTCTTGAAGCTACCTTCTGGTTTATAGGACCACAAGATTATTGAAGATGGACTGACATTTTCTCACAGTCATATACAGTAATTATATACGGCCACCAGCAAGAAGTAGAACTGCATCAGTCTTGTGAACTGGCACTGGTGACAGGCCTTCTTGTAACGCTGGAAGTGTGCCGTTTAATTGGCAGCCGGTCCTGTTTCATGGCTTATAGATTTGAATGATTAGGAGACCGCACCCATGTGTAGGTGGAATAGTTGCACGCCATAGTGTAACCTGTCAGTTACCACATTGACCCGAATAGAAGACACCCCGCAGTTAATTGGTTGTGACACGTGAATTTGTATGTAGAAAATAATGTAAATCCAATTAATCCGTACCAGACATCCAACAGTTTTAGCAGAAAACACATTATAGACAATATCATAGTTTTACATGCAGAAAATGATGCTAAAATATTTACAAATAACAAATAAATGTAAAACTGAACATTTAACATCACTTTTATCTAGTTTTGCAAAGAGGGAGGAGGAGGAGATGACATTATGGTTGGAGGGCACAAATAATCTATGTCCGTTAAAGGCTTTTTAACATGCGCAGTTTTACATGAAAAAAACAATGGCACAAACATGACATGAAATGGAGAAATGAACATTTACCATTTTACCTGTAGTGGATATCGTAGGCAAAGGCACGTTTGTCTGCACTTGCAAACTCGCCATGCCTGACGACGCCAGGTATGCCTGTTCTTTTCTTTACATTTATGAACCAGCCTCTGCTTGCTTTAAATTCATCAAAAGACTAATTAGTTGCAGTTTTCTGTGTTAGATCCACATGCAGCATTCTCGCATTGTCTCTCGCAAGGTCTCGCTAGCCATTGATCCACATCAGCAACAATTTCGGAACACCTTACATGGTTTGTGGTCTCTGTTTTGTTAATACCGATACTTCTTTTGCAACCTTAGCTTGATTGATTACGTTGTTGGTCTTCAGGATGGTGCTTATTGTTGATGAGGGCTTCAGTACATGATGGCGAGATCGGCAACCTCGACGCCATCTTTGGACTTTGTGATAACTTCTGTCTTGAATTCAATAGTGGTCTTCAGCCTCTTTGGAATGTTGCTGGCACTCACAACCTTTTTTGGACTTTTAGCATCTTATTTTGAGTTTGTCACACTCGGTAAAAAAAATGCACGGACAGGAGTCATCAACGCTTGGGGCGTGATCCAAGATGGTTGCGTAAACGATCCAAACACAAATACAACGGTTTATGTGCGCTATATTGCACGCTAAACAAGCAGGCGAGCACAAGCCAAGGCATGGCAAAATTTGAGCAAAAATTTGGGATGTTAACCAAAAAAGGCACTAACTGGGGCGGACATTAACTGAGGTACCACTGTATATGTATTTCACTTCATTTAGCCATTTATATGCTTGAAAATGCTTAATTTAGGCAAAAAATGTAAAATTTGCTTCAGTGTGCATTTTGATGAGTAATGGGCCGTATTCAACCACAAAACAGCATGATTTATTAATTTGTATATTTGTTAAAAATCGTGCTAGAGCGGAGATGCGAAATTCAAACCGGAAAGTGTCGAGGGACGACTGTAATGTACCAAACTCAACTGTAAAAGTCATGTTAAATCTAATATATTTTAGTTGGGGTTTTATTAAGTTGTTCAGAAGTGCACAAAAGATGTGCACAGAGACAAGTAAATCAAGTGCATCCTATTCAATTTCAAACAGACCCAAGGCAAGCTTCCTGAAGAGGAAAGAAGTCCCTGAGTTTGTCATATAACAAGCATGTTTCCAATGCACTTTTACTTCTATAGAAAGTTTCCACAGAGTGATATACTGCACATTGCTGGTCTTGACAGCAGCTGTCTCTATGATTTGTTCCTAACAGGTCTTCCCACCCCTTCCTAACGAGGCTGAGATCGCGCACACCAAAAAGCTCTTCCGACGCAGGAGGAATGACCGACGGTAATGACGCATGGAAGTCGACAGACACACACACACACACACACTCACACACACATATGCCTGGCTGAGTGAGAGGGAAGGTTTTAATGTGGTGATGTCAGATGTCAGACAGCCAATCCTTTGGCCTTAACAGCTCTCCTCTGCCAGATAATGTCAACGCAGGAATGCAGGCTCCGCACTTCATGGCAGACAGCAAAAAAAAAAGAGAGAGAAAAAAAAAGAAAACTGAGACATTCAAGGTTTTTTAATGTTAATAGTTCAGTCAAAGTACATTGCGTCGCAATGATAGTGGGTTGACTTTTCATGCTTTGCAACATTTAAAGTTTTCAGTCTGCCCCTAAAGTTTGTGCTGGCACATCTGCTCGTATTGTATACACAGTAAAATCTAATTTGTGACTTCATTGAAACCAGCTTCTTAAAGAGAAGCAGGGCTGGTTCTCTCGCTGCCTGCCCTGATGTCACTGGAAAATTGTTCTCCAGTTGCTAAGAGACAAGGAAAGGAGAAAATATTTGGGATGTATTTGTGGTTAGAAAAATGAACTTTAGCTAAATACCAAATGGACAAACGTACTTTCATCTCTCTTTTTTTGTCCTACAAAGCAAATAATTGGTGTTGTCCAGAACTATTGTGTTCACGGCAGTGGAGAGCAGGGTTTGCACATGAAAAAGAACAAAAATATTTGTTTAAATCTATTATCTATATCTGCCACCGCAGGAAACTATTGTTTTTTATCTAGGGGTGTTTTATTTACGCACACAATAATTAGCTTAGCCCTGAGTGTCAAAAAAAACAAAAGTCATGTGGACACTTACTGTATGTCACAACTGCTTCTGGAGGATCAAATACTTCTTGGCCAAAGTGCCGGACCAGTCTTTTCTGCAAAGACCAAGCTCACATCATCAAAGCATACCAGGCTAATTTACAGTCACGTCCCTTTACATGACTGAAACCATGCAGCCCATTTTAGCGTGTTTGGGAGTCATAGGAAATGGAAAAATGAAGCTTAGCATACAACTACCATGCGCAAAGACTTAATCTAAATATGACATCAGCGGGTCGAGGGCCATTTGTTATGGACTGCAGTGGGACTTCTGAAGCGTAAACCCCCTGAATTCGTGCAGTATAAATTGCAAGACCTCAGCCCTCTCAGCATGTAAAAGATGAATGTCTTTAGCTTTTCCCAAGTGATGGTAAAAAAGGAAATACGTCACGACAACCAACCAAAACCAGAAATTGAAGTTATTGTACTATTGCGGTACCGTAGCATCAAAACCGCCTCAGTCCTGGCTGCTCATTACAGAAAGGCTGCCTCAGTGTAATACAATATAATAATAAAAGGCAGTGATTAGTACTTCTGTCAAGAGACGCCTCACAATTACGTGTCATGAAAGGTTAGTACACAATGTATTTATATTGTTGTTTTGTGTTTATATTTTATTTCATGTGTGGCTTACTTCTTTTTACACAATATGATGAATTGATTTTCTTTTCTTATCGTAAGGTACGCGATTACAATGTGGACACGTGACACAAGAGTCCAGAAGTGTTCTCTACTTGTACAAAGAAGACTTGTTTTTCACAAATCACACATCACCGTCACACCCTGAAAGTGCCTTCACTGACTTCAGGAATTTAGAAATGGCAACAAATAGGCTCATCCAATGGAAAATTACATTTCCATTCCAAAATCATTCATTTTGTGTTGTTGGGGGAAAAAACAGAATCACCAAATCTAATAAACTAAAATAAATCTCATGCATTTAGATTGTTTTCCCAAATCGCAGCTCTACTGTAGACTTTATATTTTTTTACGCGGATTATTGCTAGAACATCAATTTCAATTATTTTGCTGCTGTTAAAATGTCTTCTTAACATGAACAAATCAGAGGCCGACCAGCTGCCTGGACGGGATCGACAATACACTTGGCCCTCGTACATTATCGGCCCATACAGTACATTATGTTTTTTTCTCTTTTGTAAAATGACAATCTCATGTGCGCAAACCTGATTCCTAATTGTGACTGCTACCGTATGATATGCATTTTGTTCCATAACAGTGCAGTGAGACGGCGACTTGAATGAAGTGCTGTCTGGCTAGGAAGGGGAAGGCAAGGGGCAATACTACATGTGTTTCTACTTTAGAAGGCACGTCAAGCAGGGCAGAAATTAGTTGTGATTTACTGGAATGTGCTGCTTGCTGTTCCGACAGCGAAGGGGGAGTACAAAGTACGACTCAATATGCTCCTTTTTCGCCTCGACAAAAGATTCCTGCACTCGACATTTGTATGAGTTGTGCTCCATATTCCATCCAGTCTTAAAAGCGATGCACACGTCTAATGCACTGAAAGTTTGGCGCTGGATATTTCACTTCTGTAAAGTACCAGTGAACAGCTTGTTATGCCTCCTGTTGGCCATTTTGTATATGTGGGATGGATTTGAAAACATGCATATGTCATATGATGCACTGCAAAAAGCAGAAGTGCACTCATATACAGTAAACACTCAAAAAGAGAAACTTTGTCAATCTTTTTAGATGTCCTCTTCCATCTGTCGCATGGTCAGAGTTGTTTTTTTACTTCTGTTTCAGTGTGTATCAATACTTGAGATCTCGATGGGCCAAAAATGTTGTGGCTTTCTTCAGTTTTGATGAAGATATTTTTTTTGAGTTTAGTATATCATTTACAGTTTTGTGTCAAACATTTGGACGACCTCCTTTGGGTTACCTTGTGGTAGTTGATTTCTATCTTGAAGCTCTTCCTTCATTGAGGCCATAGGTCACTGTTCAGTGCTCGAGATCTTGACCTGGGCACAAAACTGCCCATTTCTTTGATTTTGTTGAAGTTAGGACAGTTTTTTCCCTCGTAGATTCACTCTCATTCAACAGACAGCTAATGACCTTATTATTAGAATTTAAAGGTTTTGTTTATGGTACATAATCATGCACAATCTTACCTGGTGGGATACATTGTGGAAGTCTATTACCTTTCATTGGCTTCTGCCCTTAATGCAAGTGCTCAGCCAGGCAGTCTAACACCGCCTCCCCACACACTCCATTAAAGCAGCGCGTTGTGGTCTATATGAACCTTTAGACCAAATTATCGACTGTCTGCCTGCAGGCCCCCCCCCCCCCCCCCCCCCCCCCCCCCCCCCAACCCCATTCCCGTCCTCTCCCCATGCCAATCAATCTGTCTGGGTCAATCAATGGCCCAATGGGTCCATGCATGAGTTCTGTATCCGAGCGCTGATCGATCACCAATATGCATCCCATGATCCATAATTCATTTCATTATTTCTTTCTTCAAGTCTCCGTGGCAACCTTCACTTCCTATAGTTCTATGCATGTTGTTGAAATGACATAATTATCAACTGTAGTGTTTTTTCTGTCCTTACTTCCTTGCTTGCCTCTCCTCCAAAAAAAATCGCCCCTTCCTACAAATGATTCTTCCCACTTAATGCACCCCTCATCTCTCCATCCTTCCATTCACCCGCACTGTGGCTCCTCTCCTGCTTCTAGAGCGGTAGATCACAGCGACCAGTTAACCGTACTTCTGCCCACTGGCCCCAGGGGGAAGCGGCAAGTGTACACAAGGTTAGTCTTAGAATGGTGACACTACATAAATGCTTTTTCTTATATAACCAAAGCCCCGCCCGCTGTAAAAGGGCAACACGGTGAGTGTGACGAAACAGTAATACCTGTTTGGGTGTAGAATAAAGAAGAACCCCAATACTAGTCAATGCATGTGAATCTAAATTTTGTATTCAGTATAGCATCAACAAATTTGGTAGTTCTTATAGTCATTTGTACTTATTAAAGGGACATTTACATAAATTTTTTTGCTGAAAATCTCTAAAAAAAATAGTGTCATTTTGTCATTTTTACTTTATTGTGTCATCTTTGAGCTTGAAAATCAGCTTGTTTACATGACAATGTTGTGTAGGAGCCTGAAAACACCAATCAAATACAAAGGAACCACGGTTAAACGCTGGAACACTCTTGTTTTTTTTTTGTTTTTGTTTTTTTTTGCTGTCCACGCCGTGTCTGATCAAAAAGGATCACTGGGTAAAAACAATGTACAGTGTTCCCTCACTACATTGCGGTCCACCTTTCGCGGATTTTTTAAAGTGCAATTTTGTACATTTTTTTTTTATAGCGTATGAACACGTATTGTGTTCGGCATCCTTGTGGTGTATCAGAATGATCTGTCGGTGCTCTGTTGCATGTGTCTGTTATTGTATTTACTACTGCTACCAGTAGAGGGTGTTGTATACTCATGAGAGTTGAAGACGTGTCCAGACAGATGTCTCAGTAAATATAGAGCCACGAGAGTCCGGATTGGCTCAGGGAGAAACCGCCCATTGTCTTCTACGTTCTGATGGGCTGTAGACCATTGTCAATCAGTCTCCTTCGTGCAGGACTACCTGTTTCCTGTTGTATGATGACTAGCTGCTTGCGATCATACATGCTGAATGAAGGCAGACGTTACGCGGCTGTATGGTACCTGGAATGCTGCAAATGAATCGTTGGTTCATGGAGGACAAGCCTAACAGCGCCAGGACAAGCCACGATCAGAGGAGTGAAATATGCGTGAGTCAATTAATTTCTTGTGTCCAATCTTGTAAGTTTATTATTAGAATTCAAACGAAATTTTATTTTGAGAGTGTTTAAACAAAAGAGAAATGTGATAATATGTTAATCCCTGTCTGGGGAAAGTGTATTAAGTACGTAATAATTTTACAAAAATATAGTTGGCTACTTTGCGTATTTCACTTATTGCGGGCTATTTGGGAACCTATCCCCCGCGATAAACGAGGGAACACTGTAATACATAAGGCACACGTACATGTGGCTCTCTAAACAGACACACCATAACTATAGAAGAAAGAATGCATGAGCATGTCAGTCATCGTCCGCTTGGCCAGACTGACAACAAAGTGAAATTACTCCTGAAAGTCATTTTCATTATGACAAAAAATATCAGGAGAATGTCAACTGCGATCCATGCCATTTGCAATATCCAGATATTATGTTGGCTTTTCGGCAGCAGTGCACAACCAGTCACTTGTGGTCACGTGACAGCAAACGACAATGACAAGGTGGCTTTATCAGGTTTTCCTGCGCTGAAAGCCGAGGACACCCAGAGCACCGTTTGCATGTGGATAAAAGGCCGAAATGCTAAAAATCTGAAAACGTTCCCATGTGGACTGGCCCTGAGTCAAGGTTTTTGATTACCATGGTGTTAGCTTTTCCATGTAAACACTGTACATGGTACTGTGTAAAAATGGAAGACGTTTGCGTGAAATGCTCAGTTTTGATCGACACTGTTATTTGCTTCCGCCATAGTGATGTGAATGTTTTTATCGTTATCAGCTAGTTGAAACACTCCTGAAGCAATTTCTATGAAACTTTCTATACTTTTTTTTGGGGGGGGGGATAACCCACCAAGTATTCTTTTCACTTTTGCTTACATGGCAAAAATGTTTTTTTCAACATTTCCTGAGTGAATAATGCATGAATCTTAATGACATTCATGCATATGTAGGAGGTGGGTATCTGTAAAGGTCTACAGTTAAACATTGAGCCAAATGAAGATTGTTTAGCCTCCATGGATGTCTAGGCTCTACTGACTGCCATTCTAGTTTTATCTTGTTTAGCTGAAAAAAAGCAGGAGAAATTGGACTATTTGTCGAAAAAAAAAATTCAGCTAACATGAAACGATTTAATTATGATGACTACACTGATGCTACGAGACTCATTATCCTCAGAATGTTTCTCTATTTAATTAGATCGTTGATCGCTTCAGAGACAACCGTGTTTCCGTGTAGACACTTCTGAAAGATAAAACTTCATCAGCAGCCCCCATCATTTCTTTTTAATGCAAACACGTACACTGCTCTGCAGTAATGTGAGTGATGGACAGTTAGGAGAGTGTGAGCAACACCACCGCAGAGCTCACCGTCATTAAATATGATTAACATTTTATTACTGTCTTGTTTTCACCTCGTCGCCTCCAACTCTTTGGGGAAAGGTTTATGAGGCTTGAGCCTTTACTAACAGCTGTCATAAAGATCAAATTAATCATTAGTCCGTGTGTGTGTTTCAGTCTGATATTGTCCTCCTCAACTTTCAGGATGTCTCCACTGAGCGACCCCTGGCTTGCAAGAGATTATAAAATCTCGCCCTCTTTGGTCCCATTAAAAGCGATTTAACAAATTCTGTCGGTCAGCATTAAGATACAGCATTAAGATTGATTGGGATTAAGTAAACCCTCAGTGGAAACATTGCAACCTTGAAAACGGCTTTGTAGCCATCAGTTTGTTTGAAACCGTGAAGAAAGCGTGTCCGCTCGCCGCTCCGTAGTATGGGAAAGCTTAGCCTAACGAACATTAAGTCTTAGAAAGATGATGAATATTTGAGGCCGTTGTTTGCTCACCGGAAGATGAACTGTCTCCCAACCTCCCCAGGAGAGTGGAGCCGAGGTGCCAGAAAGGACATACACCAAATGAATGCATACAAAATAGGCTATAAATATAATGCATTTGCATTTACTTAGTCTCTTCACCCAGTGCTCACACAGCAATAAAATTGCAAAGACAGAAGACTGTTTGATGTCTCATAAAGAAGTTTGCCACTCAGTTTGTCACCTTTTGACCTTTTTAAATTCTGGAATGGAGCAGACATTTTTATGAAAGATAAATGCAAACCCCTTAAGCGACGTCATTATTTTATTTTGGCTGTTCTGTTTATGTCATATTTCCTCAAAATGTCAAAGGTTTTCTATTGAATTTCTACCTTGTAAAGGCTGGTCTTTTTTTCTTTTTTCTTTTTTCTTTTTTTTAAAGGGCAAGGCTTTGGGTCTTCTAAGGAAGGTTTGAACTTTTGACATTGAATCCTTTAACAACTTTTCAGAAGTGTTCCATAGCCTATGTTTGCTTATCACTTCAGCCTCCAAGGATTACAAAGCATTTTGTAATCAAAGAAACTTTTGCAGAAGCATGCACCGTCTCTTGGCGATTCTCTATTTGATGGGTTTCAGTCAGATGCCGATCAGCTTTGTTGCTTTTCAGGCTGGTTTAAAATACAGAGGTCACTGAAAAGAGGGCTTAAAAACAACAGTTAAAAAACTTAACAATGATTTAAAAACAGCAATAATACATGCAACCTATTTACCAATGTTGACAGGCTAACAAGCCCGTCTGTGCCAATAGCCCCTGAATTTCTATCTGACCATTCCTACAATAAGTTTACCTCTTTTTTTTTTTTTTTTTAAGAAGATCATCCAGAAAATTCGACGGTCAGTGCCTCAATGTCAACTGTCAGTATGTGTTGTCACAAGGTCTACATAGAGCAAATACCATGTCACGTTTGTATCTAATCAACAATAAAAACCTGGATGACATTATACACCATCTGAAATGCACCACCCGTTGCCTTGATACTTAGCTGACAAGGTTTTTCAAGAACATTTCTAATTACATGTCCTCCGATCTCCTACAAATCGTAAATATGTCTCTGCGCTCAGATGTCTTCCCTCAAGCCTTAAAAAAACAGCAGTCATCAAGCCACTCTTTAAAAAAAAAAAAGAACAATCTTTTTTTTTTATAATTTTCTTTGTTGTGTTAAAAAAAAAAAAGCTTTGTTCTTTTTTATTTATTTATTTAGTATTGTCATCATTATTATTATTATTATTATTAATGTATGTATATATATATAATTTTTTTTTCTTCTTTCATTTTTTGGGGGGAGGGCTATCTTACCGTTATCTATTATGTGTTATCCTGACTATCGCTGAAAACATGACATGGAATGCAGGAAGTGAACAACATGTACTGTACAAGATGTAGATTGGAAGGGGGGTAGGATTAAATAAGCTTTGCGTCTTCCTACTCCTTTTGGACATGTGGAACTGTCAAAGAATGATTCATGAGATGTATTCCATTGTAACCTTCATGTTCAAATAAACTAAACCAAACCAAACCAAACCAAACCAATCTTGATACCACACTACTAAACCACTATAGACCTATATCAAACCTCTCTTTTCTGAGTCCAATTTTTGAAAAAGCTGTCCTTCAACAACAGATCACCTTCCTAAGACCTAAGTGCTTCTTTGATGTCTTCCAGTCAGGTTTTCAGCCACATCATAGCATTGAAACTGCTCTTGTTAAGGTCATCAATGACGTCCGTATGAACACAGATGATGACAACATTTCACTCTTAGCACGGATGCATTTAAGTGCTACAGTCAACCATAATATACTGTTTGACTGACTGGAAAACTGTGTGGGACTCTCTGCCACGTTTTACAACTGGTTTAAATCCTACTTAAGAGACAGATACTTTTTTTGTGTCTGTTAGGATGTGCTGTGTGTGTTCATCTACAGCAGAGCGATAACACACCACAAGGCCTTTCACTTGGAAAAAATATGCCCTGTTCCTTTTAATTATATCTCTCTCTCTCACACACACACATAGTTTTATTACGAGCCACTCGTTATCTCCTGGCTGAGATGCCCAGGTTCCTAGCCAAGACTGGCTGAAAGCAGATCATACCAATACACCCACAAACAGTTAGCGGAAAGTTTCCTGATCGTTGGGACTGCCTCCACAAGCAGGAGACCACTTGGACCCCCGCACCTTGAGTGTTGGCATTGCAACTGATTTGATTCACTCCAAATAGAATCAATTGTTGAACTTACTTTTCGGTTTAGATAGTTATTTCAAAGCTGTTAGAATTAAAAGAATCCAGGACTTTGCCCCGGTAAAAGGTCTGGTCCAAAATGTCCATTTGTAAGTACAAATCTGAGCGAACAAAAATGACCAGTGGAGTTCCCCAAAGATCCATTTTGGGCCCTCTACTCTTTAACATACACATGCTTCCACTTGCATAAATGATAGAAAACACCAAAATATGTTACCACGACTGTGCCGATGACACATACATTTACATAACCATTTTTCCAGGAGACACAGTCCAGTTCAAACCTTACTCAAATGCATTGGTCAAATAAAAAAATGGATGTGCCAAAACTTTGTTCAGCTAAACAAAGACAAAACTGAAACCATAGTTTTTGGAGCCATGGAAAAACGATTAAAATGTATTAGTCAACTTCAGCCAGCAATGCTAAAAACCAGCAATCAAGCTAGAAATCTAGGTGAAGTTATGGACTCCGACCTAACCTTCAAACAGCCACAGTTAGTTTCAAAATCAGGCTAAAATCATTCGAAAAACATATTAAGAATTGAAGGACTGATGTCCTGATGATGACCTGGAAAAACTTTTCCATGCTTTTATTTCCAGTAACTGATTGCACTACTGGAACGCTGTCCTCACAGGTCTCCCTAAAAAGTTGATCAACCAGCTACAGTTGCTTCAGAATGCTGCCACTCGAGTCCTCACAAAGACCATAAAAGCAGATCATATTACTCCACTTCTGTGATCCCTACACTGGCTCACTCTTTATCACAGAACTGAATTCAAAATTGTATTACTTGTTTACAAAGCGCTCAATGGTCTAGCGCCTAAAGCATCTCTGATCTTCTGGTTTGCTATGAACTACTGAGAGCCCTCAGGTCACTAGAGGCAGGCCTGCTTTTTGTTCCCAGAGTCAGAACAAAACAAAGAGAGGCAGCATTGTTTCTATGCTCCTCATTTGTGGAGCAAACTCCCTGAAAACTGTAGGTCTGCTGAAACGCTCAGCCTCTTCAAATCAAGACTGAAAACGTACAGTATTTGCCACTGCCTACCCCAAAATACACACTTTGTCTTGTGTATTTTACCCTTAATTTTAATTGAAACGTTATCTTGTCTTTTTAGCTCATTCTGTGTTCCTTTTATGTGCTTCATGTGTGCATTTTATTAATCAATTTATCTTTTTGCATTTTGCCAATGAGCTTAACTTTCTAAGGTCAAGGTCTTTCTAAGGTCTAAGGACTCTGAAATAGCTTAACCATGTTTTCCACCAAGTGGTATGGTTTGAGTCAGTTCACTTTGCTACAGTACAGTTTGGATCAAGTAAACCATGGTACTGAAATTGTGTGACACCATGCCAGCAAGACATTGCCTAATTCACAGACTAATAACCACTTTCAAAACTTTTTAAATGGCTCTTGTAGTTTCCTTCGGCAATTTAGTTGTGTCAACTTTAGTACACAACATAGTTGTGCAATGACAATAAAGCTTCTTCTATTCAATTCATTGAAAAGGTTAAAAGGCTGACAAGCAGTCTGTCTTGTGGCATTTTGGACTATCGTACCAAAGCGGAGCGTTGCAGCTATCAGCATGGTACTGAAAAGTGTGACGATTCAGATTTATGGTTTATATTTTGTCATTATTGTTGAAATGCAAAAAAATGTGTACAATTCAGAAATGAGAACTCTGAAGTGAGAGACAGGGGGGCTAGACTCTTAAAAAAATGTCAAGGTTTGCAGGTCTGTTAGTGTCTCTTCATGCTTGAACGATGCTGGTGCCAGCAACTCATACAGTGATTTGTACACATAAACAAGTAATGCTAAATAAAAGTGGTGTGCTAGTGGTTGCTGCTGGGTGAGTTTGTGCTTGTTCATACTTAGTTAGGTTGAGGTGGTTAATAGGTTACCTTTGTGGTGCCAAGGTGGCTAATCTCCTGCACCATATGTCGGTGGTGTGTCAAGCACGGAGGCAGTGCATCCAAAGGACAGAACTATGCAGGACTGAAAAACCCACAGTGCATCCAAATGTAAGCAACATGCTGTGAATGTTGGCGTGGTAGTGGTGGTTGCTGTTTTTTTCAGCATCATTTTAGTTCATTTGTCAGCATCAGGGAGGATGCAGAGACCAAAGGAAGAGGTGGTTGACCGTCATTATGCTGCATCACAGCAAAGCTAACCAATACCTGCTCATGTTCCAGGAGACAACAGCGAGGTGGAGGGAAGAACCAGAGCCCACAACCGTCCCCGCAACATCAGCGAGATCAAACCCAACAACAGTCACCGAACCCAACAGAAGTAGGAGACAATAGAAACAATGGCGCTGGGCGGTCGCCCCGCCAGTATCAAGGGGGACACGGGCAACGCCAAGGAGGAACCCCGCACGGATACAGCCAGAATCGACGTTGGCATCCCAGTCAGAAAGGTCACGGACAGCAAAACCTGTCAAATTCTGATAAAGGATTACCTCCGAGAGCAACCAAAGAGACGACAGAGAATGTAAAAGTGGGTGACAAGCAGATCCGACAGATGGAGGAGCCTCGAGACTGCAAGAGCCCTGGTGACTCACCCAGATCTGAGTCAGCGCTCGACACAAATGCTTCTTCAGATCTGACAGGCAAAGAATCTCCTACTAGCCCGCAGGGGACCAGCACGTCAAGCAAGGGGCAGTCCAGGGAGCCCCAGATCAGCTTGCTTCAGTCGTCGAAAGAGAGGCTGAGGAGGAGACTAAAGGACAAGGTACCCAAAAGCTGCTTAGTTCCTGACCTTCACGATTAAGCCAATCAAGACTAATGTGTGTCTGTACACACACGCCTTTCATCTCTCATACCCACTATGCTTTTAGTCATTTAGCCACTTAGTTTTTTTAGCATTTACTTTTGACTCAACTGTTGAGTGAGTCAGCTTTTACTGCTGCTTGGAGATGACAGCATGGGACCTCTCAGCAGGCGCTTAAGTGAAAATTCATAAGCATTAATCCTCAGTGACGCCTCTGAATCAGGGCAATAGCCTTGCTTCAGCGGGTGGTTGAGTGAATGTACCTAAAATCATAGATCCTATCATTTTGTGTTAATTTAACACTACATTTATTTCTAGGGACGCATGAACTATTCCAAATAACAGTCAATTTTGTCCCTAAATATTGAAATGTCTGCTGTAAAGTTCAAGAAATCTCATTGAAAAATATGTATTCAGTGTGTTGTGTTTAGCTTCCCACATGAAAAATAGAACAATAAGCTAAACTAAAATGAATCAAATTGGTCATGGCTCAAGTCATTGATTGGTTTGTGTTGTGCCATTGCCGCCAATCTATAAAAGTTTTGTTTTTTTTATATAATACAGGTAGACACTAAAATCAGTTTTCTTTTAGCCCACCACTAACCCATCTTCTCGTCTGCTATCTAAGGAGGAGGCGCTCACAGAGGCATCCAGCTCACATAGCATGGACCGCCTGGTCAAGCTGCTCAACAGCATGAGAAGCAACAGCAGTGGTGTGGAGGAGCAGTTGGCCTCCTTCATGGAGGAGGCACAGAACTCTGCACGGTCAGAGGAGACCTTGTCTCAGGTGGTCGGCGCCATCTACAGCAAGGCCATCTCAGACCGGAGCTTCGCGGCCACTGCCGCGAAGCTGTGCGACAAGATGGCACTGTTCATGGTGGAGGGCACCAAGTTTAGGTCGCTGCTTCTCAACATGTTACAGGTGATCTTTATTTCTGTTGTGGAGTGTTTTGTTTTAAGCAAATTCACAGTTTTTACCATATTGACCCAAATATGAGACTATATTTTTCACCTAGAAAAAAAATCAAAAAGACATGTCGTCTTATATTTGGGATCTAGAAAAGTATATATCCAAACCAGCAGGTGGTTCCAAATGACCCTTCCCCAAGAAAGTGGGTGCTTTTCTTCCTGTCACTCACACACACACACACACACTAGTGACCTGGAACGATGCAGCCTTGACATGGAAACCTGCTAAAAAAAAAGTGTGTCAAAGTTTGTGTAAGTAAACGAACAACAGAACAGGATTTATGATGCTAATTCATGAAGCAGAATCAACAACTGTCGTGCAGCGAAGAAAAATAATATCCTTTTTTATGACAATGCACCAGTTATTTTATTGAAATTATATCATATATATTTTTCCCAAATTTTTTTCCTCTTGCAAAAGAGGCGTGACCTCATGTTCAGTGTTGCCTTATACATTGATCAATATGGTAATTTATCAAACCTTTTATTATAGACTATAATGGAATCTCAATTTAGAATGGACAAAACTTCAAAAATAAATCATATCGGTGTTAAATCTCATCCAAGGTTGTCCAAACATTTACTACGAGGGCTGCATCGTGAAAAATCAAAGGATCCTATTTTGGTATTTTAAATTGTTTAAACAGGCTAAAAGCAACCCATGCCTGCTGGTCACTGTTATAGGTGACAAAGCATATTATTATTATTCGTGTTAGTTCAGCTTTTTCTTGTTACATTACACCTCTTTGCTCTGTTGTTTTTTTTTTTTTTTAGTTTTCTTGTTTAATTATTATTTTAGAATGTACCTCTCCAGCAAGCTGCAGGCCACAAATGGCCCCTGGGCCGCACTTTGGACATCCCTGGTGCATGCGGATCAGAAGCTGCAATGTCAAACTGTATCAGATCCAGATTACGCATGCGGGAGCAATGTGAACCACTTTGGAAAATCCAATCCATCATGTATTCATCATGTATTTAGATTGTATTTGTTGTGCTCATGCAGCATCCTTGGCCCCTTAGATATTCCGGATCCTGAGTTCCTTCTTAAGCAAAAGGGATCAAAATGTCAATACTAGAGTTGTTTACTCATTGATTTTGCAAGTTAGACGTTTAAGCTTTCGCGGAAGTCCAGTTCTTCATGTTTTGACTGCATTCTCTTTGATTTCAGTTAGGGTTTTATTTGTTTTTTTTTTGGGTGTAATAAGTCGATTTTTAGAACTGCCATCCCCTGTTAAACCCCTCAGCCTCCCTTTTCAACAGCCATCTTCTCCATTGTTGTATCATCTCAAGCATTCTCCCTGGTGGCCTCCCCAGCCCTCATGAGCTCTGTGCACTGGTGCTGCCCCATCCAATCGCCACTCCTCACCCGCGACGCCAAGGGCCACTGCCTCAGTACAAGACCCTCCCCTCTATCCATGCCATCAGCTCTCCCCTAGTGAGTCCATCTCTCGGTTCGGCGAGTCGGACAACTCACCCAGAGCGGGAAAGTGTCTCGAAGTGGTCAACCAAGACGAACACGTCCACGCTGTCTTCACGTGACATTTAAAAGGTCCAAATGTTAACCTACCAGCTGCCACACCAAGTCACCTCTACTCACAACTACTCTTTTTTGTTTTTTTAAACTCCTGCTCTCTGTTGAGCTCTTGCCTTTGCTGTGGAAGGCCATAATTACCATTCGAGAGTGTGATATTGACTGTTGATTAATGACGTCCTGAAGCGACGGAGGCAAAATGGTGTTTGTTGCTTGGCTGTAACCAGCAGGGGCCCTGTTGAGTCAGTCTCGACTAGTTTACTGTCTAAAGAAGTTCAAAATTATGTCAGTTAAAATGGCTTGAAATACAGTACATTGCTTCACAAGGGAGTACACCCCTCATATTTCAGCAAGCATTGTTATTATGGTACATCTTCTCAAGGGACAATACTATTGAAATAAAACTTGGATATACTTTAGAGTATCCGTTTTAGCTTTTGTAATAGTATAGATTAATTATCCACTGAACATGACACAACACAGAGCCATTGTTGTCTAAATAGCTGGCAACACGTGATTAGCAAGATAAATAAATATTTCTTGTCTACAGACAGGTATGGTGGTGGTAGCGTTGTGGTCTGAGGCGACATGAGTGCTGCTGGCAATGGGGAGCCTTGGTTCATTGAGGGAAGCACTCTGGACACCAACTGGATGCTGCAAGGCGTGTTCCTTGAGAAGATAGCATAAAATGATGGCTGGAATGCGAGGGATGTACTATATCGTAGGCACAGTACCTTGCCCTCTACACATGCTAGCATTTCTCAATAAAAGTCAGTACATTATTTAATTTTATTTCCTTGCTCTGATGATCCCCAAGGAGCTCCCTTTTTGTTCATGACATTTTCCCTCAAAACGCTGCAAATGTCAAATGTGGGTTCATGAAGGCCTTTGTTAATGATGTTGTTTCAAGACTCTCTGTGTCTCAATATGGGGGCAATTATTATGTGACCACTAGGCTCATTAGAAATGAAACATCAATTGTTTGTTATAATGTAGTGTGTAATGTGACTTGCTGCCCTAGAGAAGTTGGCTATGGAGGAGGTCCAAGTTAAGCATTTGGCCTTTCTTTTTCTGCTGTCATCTTCTTTGTCTACCACCTTGGCTTAATGTGAGACAGATAACACTTTGCAGAAGGTGTGGAAGTTATTAGTTGAAAATGTCAGTGGGCAGTGATTAATAAAGTTTTACTTTACCTCGCAGTGCAACATCTGTACGTGTGCGCTTTAGGCATTAACCCATATTAAAACAACACTTTGGTACACTCTGATACCAGTGTCTCGCGGAAGAGCGGAACACAGACAGAGTTGTACACTTTTCAGGGAAAAACAGGTGTAAGGGTGTGTGTAAGGTTTCTCAGAGCTCGCAGACATGGAAACCACATTAGAGAGCCTTGCTTTAGAGGCGGAAGGCCTATAGCAGGGGTCCTCAGTCGGTGGTAAGGGGCAACATCAGGTCTGCCAAGCATCATCTTTTCAGGCTCACACAGACGCAGTACACACTTCCTGTGTAAGTGGCTAGATAGCTCAGTGGGTAATGATGTTGGCTATTGGCACAAGAGCACTGGGGTTGAAATCCCAATCAATGGTGAGCTCAGAAAAACATCCTAACGTTGTTCACTTGCAATAAAAATGTGTAGATACTCACCACTAGGGAATGAGAACATATATATATATATATATATAAAACCTCACATATATATAACCTCACATAACTACGGTGCGTTCAAGGACCACTGCACAAAATGCGACATGTCAACACTTGGCAACAAAACATTATCGGTGAAGCATAAAGGCATACACATCTTAAAATTAAATGTTTTGATTCACGCTTGTCAGCTCAATTTATGGTTTGCCGCCACACACTGATGGATTTTTGTGATCAGCTTTGAAAGTCATTTATCGGCATATGCCAATCACATGTTTTTTTTTTACGGAAATCGGCTGATACTAATTGATCAAGGGGAGCATCCCTGGTTTTCTGCAGCAAAAAAATGCTGCAGCAAAACTTTTAAACAATGTTTTAAAATATTATTTTACTTAAAAACTAAACTAAACTAAAACGTTGTTTAACAAAAAATCTGCAAATTTGCAGGGTTGCAATCATGAATCATGAATATGTGGGCATCCACTGTACCTATATCATTAGTTTTTTTGTTTTTTAATACTTGCCCTCACACTGTCTGCCTAGAAAAATTCTGGCCCTTAGACAAATGTAATTAATCATAATACTGTATAGTAGTTACTTCTTCTAACAAGCTAGTGTGTGTATGTATGTATGTATATATATATATATATATATATACACACACACACACACATATATGTACGCATTAGTGTGAGAAATTCATGAATTTTGTTAAATGTTTTTCAACTGCTTTTTAGCTTTGAGCACTCCAAAGGGCAAAGAGGTTAATGCATGCGCCACCTACAAAAACTCCAATCAGAAATGTTAATGGTGAATAACGGCTCTAGCAGGATAGACAGTTTATCTCCGCCGTTGATAAATGTAACATTTTTAACATCCACCTACCAGAGGTTAATATGTATAATATCTATAATTCTCTCTCTCTCTCTCTCTCTCTTTCCTCCACCTCCATTGCCAACCCACAGAGGGACTTCGCCCGCCGGGAGGAAATTCAGCAGTCAGACGTGGAGATGTGGTTAGGTTTCATCACGTTCCTGTGTGAGGTGTTTGGGACCATGAGGAGCAGTTCCGGACAGCCGTTCCGTGTTCTAGTGTGTCCCATCTACACCTGCCTACGAGAGGTGTGTATTATTAGCGTCAAAATGAACTGAATCAGAAAGGTCAGTTTGTTGTTTAACAATCCAAAATCAATGGCAATTACAATGCTAACTTCAGCTTGGTGTGACAGTGAGACTCTTAAAGGGATAGTTTGGACTTTTGACATGAAGTTGTATGACATCCCCATCAGCAGTGTACTACACCAACAGTGACTAAGTGGAACTACGTTCCTCGTCACGGATCTCCGACCAGAACTGGACTCACGGGACCAACTGGGGGGTAAGTCTCTGTTGGTGTAATACACTGCTGATGGAGATGTCATACAACTTCATGTCAAAAAAGCCAAACTATCCCTTTAAGATGCGTTCGCATTTGAGGTTTCAGTGTGGTCCAAAAATGTTTCAAAATGATACTTGGTGCGTACTTTAGTGTGGTTCTGACCAGTAAGGAACATGCATAAAGTAAGGACTTGATTGGGCAGCCTTTGTGACGTCTTACGTTACGTAACTGAAAAATTCCAAAACAAAATGCCGTCTGCTGGGTTGAATATGTTGCTTATTTTGATATTCTGCTATTTTCACCAGCTTAGATTTCACAAAAAGCTTTTAAAATATACTTTTAAAGAGTGCAGTTGTCACACATGCACAGAGGGAGAATAGAGCATCGAGACAGCTCTTCCAAAGCGTTTTGTCTTACGTATTTGTCATTTCTGCACGCTTGTTGCTGTCATTTTAATACTAATCAATGTCTTTGGTTCGTGTCGTGTTCACATTTGAGTTAAAGTGAACCTCAAAGTGCCAAAATTCACTTATAGGCGAACCGAGAGGAACAGTACTTTTAACCAAACATGGCGAGTGTAAACGCACCCTTACATTAGTTCACCAAAATGTGTGCCAATATGACTCTACAATGGTACAACAGTAAAAATCATCCGCTTGTTCACACTTAATCAGTATCATTTATAATTTTGTAAAAGTTTCCAGTAAGACGAAAGCACTCAGCTGAGGAGTACATTGCAACCACACCATTTCAGTTTCCGTTTTTTTCGTGCAGACGCAGTCTAGACGCGAGACACCGCAGTGGCTTTCGTTCGCGGTACATGCAGTCAGAGGGTGCACATCCCTTCCAGGAAAGTGCACGACCCAGGTTTAGCTCTAATCAGCAGGCCACACTGTCTGACACATACATTTCTTGGTATCCAAGGAAACCATATAGGGTCGCCACCGCAAATCGACCGCTATACAGACGTGGTTAGCGGCATATGGGGTATTGAAAAGAGGAAGCGGAGGGAAGTGGGGGAGGGAGCAGAGAGAAGAGGTGAGAGGAAGCTGTAGAGGCTGCGATCAGGTCGACAGTTACTGAGCAGGAAGTTTGCTCACTATGTGACAGGTAAACGACAAACCGGAATGCATTTTTATGTCCAGCATGAAGCGCAAGAGGACATCCGCTTCAGTGCACAGACTGGGATGGAGCGCAGGTAGAAGTTGTCATGCCGCCCTTTTGGGAGGCTCCTCAAGCATGGCCAACCGTGGGTGTAAACATGTAGTATGATTCAAAAATATGCACAAGCACATTCCCCTTCTTCCACTTCCTGCCTGTTGCTTGATGTAAGGATGTACCTACGTGAGATGCGGTAGCGAATGTGCCCAACAACTCCATTGTTCTTCTTCTTCTTCTTATTGTCTGCTGCGCTTCCCTATGCCACAGGAAGTCCATATTAAGAATATTGCGATATGAATCTCTACACATTTGTGATTTAGCAATCATGGCGCTGCAAATGTCCTGATTTTTTTTAATCAAAATAATAACAATAAATATAATAATTTAATAATACTGTGTTATTAGTATTTGGATTGTAATTTTTTTTTTTTTAATAGACCGTTTTTCCCATACTACTGTTAAAATAGCCCACAATCTTTACATGTTTACAGTGTTCCCTCGTTTACCGTGGGGGTTAGGTTCCCAAAATAGCCCGCAATAAGTGAAATCCATGAAGTAGCCAACTACATTTTTTTTCTTTTTTTACAATTATTATATACTGTATGTTTTAAGGCTCTAAAACACCTCACCATACACTTTATAAACTTTTCTCAGGCAGGCATTAACATTTTCTCACATTTCTCTCGTTTAAACACTCTCAAAGTTCAATTTATTTTTGTCACATGTATTTCACTCCTATGACTGTACCTCTTCGTCCTGGTGCCGTTCGGCTGTAACGTTTTTGTATCCTTGTTAAAACATATTGCTCCTGCCGTTGTATTTTCCTGACACGGTTAGCTGCTTCTTCTGTTTCTTCTATTGTTTACAGTATTGGCGGTTAGCAAGCACCTCACACTGTTAGCTAGTTTGTTAGCCCTGACCATAACCGGAGACAGCACAAAAGAGATTGATTGATTGACAATGGTTTACATCCAATCAGGACTCAGAAGACAATGGGCGGTGCAAGCAGAAGAGAGAGAATAGAGAAACACCGCCGCCTCGTGCTAAAACACACAACCGCAACACTTCCCACGATGCTTCCCTCTGTAGGACAGTTATCGTCCAGCAAAAATTGTTACCCTGACAGGCCTACATGGCGGCATGACCTTACACAAGCATGCTAAGATACAGATCCAAAATCCACTCGGATCCACACCATTTTTAACTCATCATAAGCAAAACTATGACGTATTAAATGGATGGAATGTTGTTAGCAAGCTTAGCCTCGCTCTGTCCTGTATTTGGTGTCGCTCCCAAGGGAAATATCAGCTTATTGGCCGCTTAAATGCTCCACTATGACGACCAGCCAGGGTACAAAACACACAGCTATTTAGTGCAGGTGCTCTGTGTGGAGTTTGTTGATGCTTTTTCATTAGCAGCAACACCTGTAGAAGGTGCTTAGGAGCAATGTGAATGAATAAAGAGAAGTAGAAATTTAATTTTCTATACACATTGCAGGAATGATAAAAGACAAAATTAAAGACTGTATGTTGGTTAATACATCACAGCATATAGTAATCCCTATGCGAATATGCTTAGAAGTAAGTGACATTATTAAAACTGGGACAAGTACCATAAGTAGGAAGAGGTAGTAGTTGTTTGTTAGGGAATAGCATTGATGTCACTGACTTTTAGCTGTAAGTGTTTCAACTATTAAGTTCCAAAACAAGCAGAAAATGCACCCTTGGTGTGCCTGCTAATGTCGCAGGACAGTACTTGTGCTGAATAATACTTTAATAAGTTCTCTGCCAAAGCGCAAATATTGTACATGTTTCCTCTCAGCGCAAAGGGAAAACACAACACGTTTGGCTCAGAATTATTTAGCACCGTGTTGCAGCTACAAACATTGTACAGAAACATCTTCCTTTTGCATGAATAGACTTGATTAATTGATGTATAGCCGGATTATTGTGGGCGAGCTGAAAAAGCAAAACAGGATAGAATTTTTAAGAACACAGAAGAAGCATATCCTGTTGCAGGAAACTATCTGCAGATAGACTCATCTTTTATTGAAGCCAGTGACGCGCATGTGGCCCACTGAAGTTTCTGGTTTGCTCAAGCAGACCACAGAAGCCACAGACATGCACTTTGGCGTGGAGGTGAAGTGGCTTTTCAGCAATCAGAAGCTTGCTGGTTTGAATCCCAGTCCCATTATTTGCGTTGAGCCTTTTTAAGGGCGGTGTTTTTGATCATGTGCTTTTAAATGTAAAGAGATTCTTGGGACATTTTGTGCCATTGAATATTTTTTCTATCCATTTTGCCTGTGTTGAATGAATATAGGTGAAATTTTCCAGCGGATATTCATTTAAGAAATTCCTTAAATTTGCCTAAAATGACAAAGTGACAAAAAACGGCACACCGGTCCGATTGAAAATGCCATTTTCGTATCCCACTTTTATCTTAACATAAACTAATGAAATCCCTTATTCTCAAAGTTAAATTGTTATATTTGATCACAGGATGGCGCTACTTTTTCCCGTTTAAAGCATGCAGCAGTTTTTTTGAAAGCTGACCTTTTTGGTCCTTAGGCCCTGAGTATGAGTTTTTGCTGCAGAATTGCTTCAGAAAAAATAACAATGTTGCTGAAAACACTTGACCCATCTCAGCGTAATGAAAAGAGGAAAGAAAGTGCATTTATTGGGGGTTCCATCCATCCATTTTCTATGCCGCTTCTCCTCCTTAGGGTCACGGGGGCATGCTGGAGCCTATCCCAGCTGACTTTGGGCGACAGGCGGGGTACACCCTGGACTGGTCGCCAGCCAATCGCAGGGCAGTTATAGACAACCAGTCGCACTCACATTCATACCTATAGACAATTTAGAGTCGCGAATTAACCTAACATGGTTGAGTTACATAAACATATTGTTTTTTGTAATTGTGTTAAAAAAAAATATCTAAATATAACCAATATTTGATATGTTTATTTGGGGATGGAGTCGCTTTAAAAGATAAGACTCGAAATAAATACTTGTTTAAGGTGGAAAATAATATTTAATAATGTAATTATTACAAATTTTAAAATATTTTTGACAACAGTTATTGAGAAGCTGACATTTTTGATCCTACAGACTGTTAATGTGAGTTTTTGTTTTAAATCTGACATGGTGGGGGGCAAAAAAAAGGATCATGTGTGAATTAAATTTTGCTGCTATTATTGACCCATCTCAGGGCCTAATGATAATAATAATAACAATAATAATAATAGTAATAATAATAATAATCAAATACTTCTTGAAATATATTTTACTTAAATATTTTTTTTCTAATAAAACGAACTGTAGAGTTTTGTAAACATTGGTCTTTTAAATTATTTTTAATTATTATTTGATATGACTTGAAGCAGTAGTAGTTTTAAAAGATTAACCCCTTTAACGTACAATTAATTTTATATTTGTAGCTGTTTTTGGGAAGCTGCCATTTTTTGTCATTGGGGACAAATGTGTGAGTGAATTTTAAGAACCTCTTCAGGGTTAATAGAACTTTTGCATGGTACATTTCATCATAGATGGCAAAAAAATAATATTTGATGAACGAGGCTGGTCCTGTTGCTATAAATGCTGTTGCTACGCAACTATTGGAAACCCATTTGAAGTTGAAGTAGTCATGGTTCTAACTTCCAACGCTCCCTGTGCGTGCGCGCGTGTGTGTGTGTGTGTCATTAGTATAACGATGAAACATGTTTGCTTCTCAGTTGGAAATTGTACAGTTTGTCCAGGTTTTTTTCCCCCCCCTTTCACAACCCATCAGTGGGATGTGATTTTTTATTTATGTCAAACACGAGTGATTGATCCCTGAAGCACAGATTTAAAGACCTCGGCAGAAAGACTTACCTGAATATGAATGTTTTTCCGTCACGTCGCAG
This sequence comes from Dunckerocampus dactyliophorus, assembly GCF_027744805.1. Lineage (NCBI taxonomy): Eukaryota > Metazoa > Chordata > Actinopteri > Syngnathiformes > Syngnathidae > Dunckerocampus > Dunckerocampus dactyliophorus. Next base: position 17,505,940 of record NC_072835.1, on the reverse strand, counting down.
CTGTCTTACTTTTTGTCACTTTTCATGTTCTTGATCAAAAGTCTTTTGGATCAGGGTGGAAAAAAAACAACAAACAGTAAAAGGGAATCACAGAGATTCCCAAGGTTTCCCATCTGGAGTTATATAACTGTCTCCTTGTCAGGAGATTGTGTACTTACTGAGCAGAGCAAAGCTAATACGCAAGTCAGACACAAACAAACAGGAAGCGTAAAGACGTGAACTGATGAAAGGCGACTTGAGTTGAGTACACTTTAAAGTGAATGAGTACAACGTTGGCTCCCCTGAGAACTCATTAGGAGCTGATCCCGCATACACTTCCCGTATCGGAACTGTCATTGTGTCCATCCACACATGCTGAGAAGGTGACGCCTGCAGCCGTTGGACCTTGAGTGACAGTTGGGGCATCATTATGCTTCGAGCGTGAAAAAAGAGACTCATTTGATGTTTTCTCTTCTAATGCATTTCTCCAATGGACATCGTAAGTGTGTGAACAATGTGATGCAGCAATCCAACAAATTGGGTGTTATCTTATGAGCATTTGACAGTTTGTGGACTCCTCCTAAGCTTTTGTTTTTGGGATGGGCAGGTCAGAATGAAATGCTCTTGTGGGCAATATTCTATCAGTTTGATCTTGAATGCACCCTTGGAGACTCAGCGGGTGTTTTTTTGCCTTGCTTCAAGGCTTGAAGAGTGCTTGACTTTTTAAGGCAGAGTGACCTAATGTGCTCTAAATTGGTCCACCCACAGACGAGGATCAGGTTAACCTTGTCTTCAATGTCTTCTTCTGCTCATACAAAACCGAATTTTATTTGTTTTTAAGCACGACAAGTATCTCCTGCAGTGTGACAAACTAAAATAATCATATTCTTGGGGTTTCCTAGTTGTTTAACATGACTGCAAATGACATTTGTGGCGCATCTCATGGGTTGTGGTCAAAATGCTTTGGGAAACATGTTACAGATATACAGATATCCTCCAAGTTTTTATAATCATTAGCCAAATGGTCAATGACTTATAAATAATTAGTTGAAGGGCCCGGCGCCCCTGCAACAATGTTTTGCTTGATAGCTAGATATGGTTTGAACCGAACTTGCTCAAATTTTACTTTTAATTTGACATGTGCTTGTCAGTCCCCCAAAGGTGCGTACAAAATTGTATGGTGATTGGGCTAAAAGTGGGTGTTTTGTAGAGTGCATTGAGCTGTGTGTCAGTCTGACAAATGGGGTCAAACTATGGGGTTTAATAACAGCGCCACCATGTGGTGTATTTGTCTGAAATATAATCGCACAGGCAACACAGTACGGGTTTATATTTTGACAATTTGTCACCCTTTTGCGTGCAGCGGTTCATGAGTGTAGTTGGCTTACACAAACAAGACTTTATTTATATTCAAATACGTGTTTCCACAAGACGGTACTGTTCAGTTTGTCACAATGCGGCACAGATGGGTAAATCTGGCATTTGCTACATTGAAAAAATAATGACATCTCGCAGATGAATTTAAAAAAAAAGCCCCTTACTAGCTGCCTATTATAACCCAAAGTCAAAATTCTCCGAGGTAGTATCAGAGTCGGCATAGCAGCTGTGTGAAAGGGAATAGTGGGAAGCCGGAACAGAAGTGTGAAGTTTAACACCCGGGACTCAATTCTTCCACCACTCTTGTGTTAAAAGCAATTTTTCGCTGTCCCACAAGTATTGTATAATCATATTGCCTGCTGGCGCGGATGTCATCGTTCGTCTCATTATGTCAAGCCATGTTGTTCTGCTAAATGCAGACAATACAGGTTTTACTCTGGTTACGTACAGGGTCTGTTCCTACACTGTGATATAAGTGGAGTTTTGGTGTAATTTGGATCTTACACCTAAATTATACCTGGATTAACTCCTCACGCTACACAGAACACATGAAGGACATAAAATACAGTAATAAAACATAAAATACAAGAATTAAATGAAACAATAATAAACAATAAGGAACAAACCTTTCCGTCTCAGTGATAAGGCCATTACACTGCCTAGTTATGACTGTCGCTTTCAGAGGATCAACGACCTGGCAGTTGTGTGCTGTAGTGTGTAGAGTTTTGTGACGTCAGACCGTCTTTGAACGTGACATGAGTCCTGACAGTGCGTGTGGCTGCCCCCAGAGAGGACAGTTGAATTTGCTAATGTTGTTTTGGTATGGTTCGGCCGACAGAGCCTCTTTTTGCAGTAAAGAGGTTTTGATGGACCACCTCCTCGTCATCCTTTCAACGCCTGGGTAGACATTACGGTCGGTATTGTGCACATAGTGCATTCTTCCACAGCGCACCACACTGTGACTAGTTCTCAAGCGAGTCTCGTGTCTGTGGGCCGAAATTAAGCTTTTGATGAACTCACGGGAGAGTGTATGGAACCACAAAACAACGAAACGAGCAACACCGTAAACCCACGACCACCTGCACTGTTTGAAGTGCCGATTTTCTTTAGATAGAAGATAAAAAAATTCCCTTTCTCCATCGTATTCCAGTTCTCTGTCAACCAATCAATGGACAGCAGCATGTTTAGCTAGACTTGCTACCTGTAATGTACCCTACTGCTGGATGCTGAAAAATGGGAGGGTGCCGGTCAGATATTTTGGAACCATTACTTTGGAACTACAGAGAAATTCATAGTGAACGTAACCAAATAGTACTGCTTGGTGAAAACGATGCTTAATTGGCTGCAGTGGTAGGGTTCTAGAAGAACGTGACCTCTATAAACTCTATGAGTTCTGTCTTTAATGTCTGATCGTATTAGAATTAACCTAATGTAGTGTCCAGTCCGTTTACATGCAGCACTGTACATTTGCATATATGCTCGCCTCGTTATCTCCTTGTCTTCCTCGCTGTGCTATACGTCAACTCCATGCTCCCACATTCCGATACGTCCTGATTCAAATTGACGCGGCGTCTGTTCTTGTTTTTTTCCATGTAGCTGTTGCAGACCAAAGACGTCAAGGAGGACGCGGTGCTGTGCTGCTCCATGGAGGTAAGACATAAACACACACACACGCACACACACATGCTGAAGCTTGTCCACACAAAGTTACACATGCACATGAGAAGACATTGCAACAAATGTGCGCAATAAACAAGCTGCTTATTAAAGTGTGTGTTTTATGTAAATGCACAACTGTACTGTAATCTCACACTTTGTTATTCCGACAGCACGCCGGTTGTTTGTTTTCCCACCATGGCCATCCTCACGAGGGTTATGAATAATGAAATAGTGCAGGTGAAGCAGAATTATAGATGAAATCAGATTCTGACCGCATGAGGCTAGACAGCAAGAGAGGTTAGAACAGAGAGACAGGCCAGAGGCGGTGTGAACCTCTGCCGCTCTGACAGTATCCACGGTAACAAGGTGCCAGACCATGTCTCACACTTCCTCCTCCCGCCGTCTCCTCCCTCCTCCCACCCCACAGCTACAGAGCGCCGGGCGCCTCCTGGAGGAGCAGCTCCCCGAAATGATGACTGAGCTCCTGGCGGCCGTGCGAGACAAGATGCTGTGCCCGGCCGAGTCGCCGCTGACCCGCTCGCTCCTCATGGAGGTGGTGGAGCTGCACGCGCACCGCTGGAGCCCCCTGGAGGCGCTCACGACGCAATACTACGACCGCACCATCCAAAAGCTCACCACCATGGCCTAGCGCTTCTAATCGGACCGGAACTTATGAATTTAAAGTGTGCAATCCCAGGTATACAGTAGGAGGCTGCATGGTGAGGATGATGATGTTTGGCCACTAGGGGCAGTGTTTCCCATATGGATGCTGGGATAAAGGTGAGGGCGGGGGGTCATGTAGGGGGGAGAGGATGGCAGCAGCTTGTCCGTTGGGAATAGAGAGATTTTAAAGAGTAGGAGGAGGGTAGGGGTTTCCGCGTCGGTCTCTTCATTGTGTTCATTTGTCCAACACCCCACCCCCCACCGCCAGCCGCATGCCTGCTCCAGCCCTCATGGCTGATAAAAGACAGGAAAAAAAAGCTGGGAGGCAGGGAGCAGACACGGTGCTGTCTGTCTGCATGTCTGGGCTGTCTGCCCTCCCTTCCACATGGACCCGGGTCAGGAGGTCTCGTCGCGGGACTCCCACATGGCTCCTCCCCCTGCCTTTGTCCCCCCCCCCCCCCCCCCCCCCCCTCCCTCCCTCCTTTTGCAGGAAGCCTTTTTGTGCGGATGAGACAGCGGGCCTGCTGGGCCAGGCTGGGCTCAGGATAAGGATCAGGCTGGCTAGAGTAGGGTGGCAGATGGCGGCTTGAGCCCTTGTGAGACACACACACACACTCACACCATCCAGGCGTTCCGATCCTCATAGGAAAAGAGGAAATTGGGGGATCGGCAGCATTAGAGAATTAAAAAAAACACACACTGCTGTTAAATCTTTTTGTTTTTGTCTCCCAAGCCGTGCATGTGCTCTCCAGCATCCTTTTCATTTTTTTTATTTATATACTGTGTTTTACAATGTCATTTATCCGTCTCGTTCTTACAAAGGACCATTGGGGCCACGCTGAAAAGACAAAAAAAAAGTCAAATCACGAGAAAAAAAATCATCCAGTGACAAGAAGTATGTCGTCGTCTTACGGGAATAAAGTTATAATTTACGAGAAAAAAGATTAACATGCAGAGTCGTTTTTTGAAAACTAATGTTAATATTACGAGAGTAAAATAGAAAAGTTGTAGTGTTATGAGATCTAAGTCATAATTTTGTAATACTGCGTTGTAAGTTGTAATGTTAATGTGAAGTCATAATTTAAAGCTGTAAATATTACAAGCAAATGAAGTCGTAATAACAAAGTCGTAATATTACGAGAATTACAGTAGGTTATGTTACGTAAGTAAAGACGTAATTTACAAGAAATTCCGAATGTTACAACGATAAAGCTGTAAATATCACACAGAAAAGTAGCAATGTTACTCAAATGAAGTCGTAATGTAACAAAGAAAGTCCTAATATTAGGAGAATAAAGTTATAATGTTATGTGAATGAATAAAAAGTCGTAAAGAAAATAAAGCTGTAAATTTTACAAGGAAAAGTAGGAATGTTGCGCAAATGAAGCGGTTATATAACAAGAATAAAGCTGTAATGCTACACGAATGCAGACGTAATTTTACAACGATAAAGCTGTAAATATCACACGGAAAAGTAGCAATGTTACTCAAATGAAGTCGTAATGTAACAAAGAAAGTCCTAATATTAGGAGAATAAAGTTATAATGTTATGTGAATGAATAAAAAGTCGTAAAGAAAATAAAGCTGTAAATGTTACAAGGAAAAGTAGGAATGAAGCAAATGAAGCGGTTATATAACAAGAATAAAGCTGTAATGCTACACGAATGCAGACGTAATTTTACGGCGAAAAAGCTGTAATACTACAAGGAAAAGTCTCAATGTTATGCAAATCAAGTCGTGATTTGAGAAGAAAAACGTCCTATTGCAAGAATCAAGTTGAATGTTGTGTGAATAAAGACAGAATTTACGAGAAAACCTTTTACAGCCAAGCTGTAATACCATCAGCAAAAGTAATATTTTTGAGAAAGAAGTCGTAATGCTATGGGAAACGAGTGGCGGTGTTTCGAGAAAATAAGTCACAATGTTACGAGAGTAAAATTGTAATATTATGAAAAAAATCAAGGAGGAAAAGTCAGAATCTGTCTTTGAACTTCGTTAAAAGAAAAAAGTCAGAAGATGGTGAAAACATGGTTGGAATAGCTGAATAAACATTGACGAGAAAAAGTCGGAGTCTTCCAATGACTTGTTGTAATATTACATGAATAATTGTAATTGTAACCATTGTAATGCTAAAGTTCCAATGTTACGAAAATAAGGCAGAATATTATGAGGAAAAAGTCATCATTTTACAACAATAAAATTGTAATTTTATGATACCGGTGTATGTATAATATGAGGAAAAGTTGGATATTTTCGTGGAAGAAGCTGTGAGAATAAAATCACACAGTTGTGGCAGTTAAGTTGTAATATTACAAGAACAAAGTAGTAATTTTTACAAGAAAAAAAACCCTCAAAATTCTACAGAAGCTGCTATTGCTCTAAAAAGCGGCCATATTTAATCTAGTAATACAGTATCTATTATGACCTTATTCTCGTAATTCGATGGCTATTTTCGGAGCATTTTTTTCAGTGTGGCCTTGAGACTTTGTACATTGTCAAGCCTTGTTTTTATGACTTTTAACATGTACGTATGACATACATGTATGTTATTAGCGCTAGGCCTTATTGCACCCGTTTGAGTTGTTTGCACTGTTGTGAGGCAGTTTGCGTGAAACAAAACAAAAAAAGTGAAAGGAAATTGTTGATAAGCTACAAAAAAATAGGGAAAAAAAAGGGGTTGGCAAATCAAATGTAGCTGACTTTTACCTGGGGCCGCCCTTTTGCCGTGGATATTTTGTGTGCATTCAATATTGACACTATTTGATCGTTTTTATTGTGTTTGAGGAAAAAAATGGCATCTATTAACCTGTGTATTTGAATACGACATAGCCAAAAATATATCTGTCTATATATATATATATATATATATATATAATATTATACAGGGCTAACATGCACTATGATTGGTCATGTAGAATCTGTGAATGGGCTCTCTGTAATCTGCATTCAGTGTATTTGAATATAATTGAAGTGCTGGGAGGAAGCACATGAGATGTGATCGGGGGAAAAACTGTATCTTGTGCGTTTTGACCAGGAATTATTAGCTTGTTGCTTTCATCAACAATCCCAAACAGTGTTCCAATTCAGCGGCTCCATTTTAGCATTATTCATTTTGCATATTGATACAGACGATTGAGGTTTGTGCTGCCATATTTAAACATTTTTTTCCTCTTTTAAGGATAAGGAAAGTGGCGATGCATCCTACAAAAATGGCAAAAGAAGGCTGCATTTGAAGAAGTTTTCAAATTAGATGCGTTTTTTAAAAAATCTATTTACTTTATATTACTTTTACATTTTGCCGTCTCATTCTTTCCCAGAACTGTTCAGGGCTCCAAAGTCGAAATCATACAAAAATGAAGTTCTAATTAATGAGCGGAAAAAAAACTCCCAATGCGAGAAGTCATTACTAAGAAGAGCAAGAAAAACGTTGTGATATTACAAAGTGGTGTTGCTTTGAAAAGTGTCGTAATTTGAAGTGAAAACAATGTTTTATTACTATGTTGCATTGTTATGAGAGTTATATCACAAGAACATAGTCAGAATATTGTAAGAATAAATGTGTCATGTTACGGCAAAAATTGAATGTTCTGGGAGTAAAGTCGTAATTTTAGACTAATAAAGTTGTAATGTTACCTGAATCAAGATGTAACTTACGCTAAAAAGTCAAAATGTTACAATTGTAAAATTGTGACGTGGGAACAAGAATAACCGCAGTCAGAAAAAAAAGATATTACTTGGATAAAGTCGTGTTTGTTCGACAACAAGCCTAGTACTGTTACGTCTCATTATTACGAGAAAAAAGACGGAATATTATGGGCGTCAAGTTGGAATGTTACATGAAGACCAGATGAGGTAATTTACAAGAAAAAGTCCTAATCCAACAGTAAGCTTGTAATATTACGAGAAAGTTGTTGGGGTTTTTTTGTAATGCTATTGTTGTACAAGTTGGAATATTACCGGAAAAAAGTCTTATTCCAAAAATGTTACGTGACAACAGGCTAAGTGTAACAATGCCATATTTGATTATTTTTTCTTATCTGAGGATAAGGGAGGCAGAGAAGCATGGTAGCGATGCATCCTACCAACAAACGTGAAAAGGCCACATTTGAAGGAATTTTTTGCTTTAGAACTTTGCTTTACGATGCAGCCCCTGAATTGGCACTGCTTCACACACGCAGGAGTGTAACGCTACAAAGACATCGTAATTCTGTAGTAGTTTAAGCTCACAAAAGAACTTTTTTACATTGTTCTTAGTGCCTTAAAGTTAATTGAACAGAGGAGCCAAATTGTATCCAGCTTGTAGGACTTATAGTAGCCACTTAGCATTAGCCTAGCCTAGCCTAGCATGTTGCTAACTTGCTATTGTCAAGTATCCTTACACTCCTGGTGTATGCTTACACCACCTTTGTTTGTATTATTTTTCTTTGTCTTGCATCAAGAATTTTGGTCGTGTGTGGTAGAAACACAACAAGGGAGGTGAGGATGTCTTTTATTTTGATTTTTAGGTTTGTATTTAAGTTAAGCTCATAACAAATGTTTAATTGTGCTTCAAGACTTCTGAAACAGTTGTGATACCTAGCTTGCGGGTAAGTGTGGTATTACTGTGTTTTAGTCAATGACATTTAAACACACACGGAGGACGCTTTTTGTTATGCAAAAAGCGCATGTACCAGATTGGGGGCAGGCAGGGATGGGGATGCCCACCACCCCCCACCTCAGGCCTCCCACCCGGCGTGCCCTCAGACCCCTCTTCTCGGGGGTCGCATGACGTATGAATAGAACGCACCCCCATCTTTGCATATTGTCATGAATATTAAACTGAATATCGGGGGATGTGGGCGAGTGGAAAATAAAAAAAAAAACAGGGGGAAAAGATGTGATGGAAGAAATGTGTGTTTTGTTTTGTTTTACGGTGCGCGGTGTGACAAAAGAAAGACGCTCACATTGTTCCCTCGGTCATTAGTGAGTAAAGAGCGTGACAATTGCGGCACCGCAGTAGGTCGTTATGCTAACAATGCCAGCCTCATTTGCATGCCGGCCGTTATATTGCGCTCATTATGCACACAATACTTCCGAGATGTACTTCAGCGTGTGCCCCCGCTCGACAGGATTGGGGGCGCCCCCAGCACTGCCGCCCCTTGGACTTCGTAAACGTCAACACACCCAATTTCATTTTGTTTAAGGACTCGATACGTAAAAGACAGTGATGATAGCTATGGCAACAAGTGGAGGATTTACAGTCTTTTGCCTCAAGTCTGCTGGAGTAGGCTCCAATTTTCTGCGACCATCAACAGAATAAGCGGCATAGAAAATGAGTGTTTGGCTTTGTGCATGAATCTGTTTCGATTCACCGGTGCCTAGTCCAAGGTGTGATAGGCTCCATTACTAACAGGATCAGCATAAGTGAAAATGAAGGAAAGATGATTGTCTCTGTGTCCTGTGTAGTCAGATTTTCACTGAAAATTAGCTTGGGTGGACTCCAACGCTCTACGACCCTAAATAGGTTAACCAATGCATATAATGTAAATCACATGTGTCAAACTCGTGCCCTGGAGGGCCGAGACGCTGCAGGTTTTCTCTCCAACCAGTTTCTTCAGCAGGTGATTTCATTGATGAGCTCCTTCCCCCAAACTGAAGGTGTTGATCATTAAAATCACCTGCTTTAGTGACCGGCTGGAAAGAAAACCTGCAGGGTCTCGGCCCTCCATGGCACGAGTTTGACACCCCTGCTGTAAATGGATGGTTGTTTGTCTCTGCGTATGCTGTTGTTGACTGCCAACCAGTCCAGGTTCGCCCAGAGTGCACTTGGGATAGGCTCCAGCTCATCTGTGACCCTATTGATTTTATGGTCAAGGTAGATGAGGTCAAAGGTTAGTGTGTGTGCCATGGGCAGGTCTTCAGATGATCTGCAGGTTTATTCCTCCATACCAAAACAAAAACACTATCATCTTCCCATCAGGATGCTCGAGGCATCTGGTGTCAAAGGTTGTCTTGCGGTACACGTTTTCCTGTCCGAGTTCTATCGACTGAAAGTCTCGCGTGATTCACCTCCCTGCAAAATCTGATGCATGACGGTTGGACTGTTTTTTTTGCTGCAGTGCATTCTGGGAGCCCACCACCTGCAATCAGCCTAACTGATGTCTTAATTGGCGCCTTTTATTGAGGAAACAAGTCCTTATGTCAAGCTTATGACACGGAGGCCAGGCGCTGTGTAAAAGAAAGTGGAGTTAAAAAGCCGAAGAATCATCCCCAGATGTTTTTTTTTTCCTGCTGAAACACTCCTCTCAGCGAGAAATCAATAACTGTGGGCTACTGAGCGGTTTCAGCTCGAACTCTTGACCTTTTCATCTCAGCAAACATTGACGCCATGCTACTGTATTCTACCCATACCACCGCCAAAGTACCACATCCACAAAAAAAAAAACGAAAACCATCTGGGACTATTTGCATTCGGTAGCTAGTATGCATCTCACAGCTGTATCGATGTAAATTTAGATCATTTTTTTGTTCCCCATAGCAGTATATTTTAACATTTGTTTTACAGTACATGTTTTTTTTCTAGTTTTGTTAAATTATTATTTGTTTTATTTTTTTAAATGTTATTTTTAGAAAATTATACATTTTTAAGAATTTGCAAATGAAATTATTTAATCATTTTAAAATCCAAATGTTATTTTCTTTTTATTTAAAAATGACATTTTTTTTTACAACCATAATTTGCGTATATATATTATATATATAATTTGACAATAATGTGTATAAGCTGCTACATTTTTGTCACGTTTTGAGCCCTGCAGCTTATACAGTGATGCAGCTAATTTACGGTCCCATTCTAATCTCCTTTCCTTGAGAGCGGTCGTTGTGCGCTTCATGCACACAACTTCATCATGTAAAACACACAAAGAAATGCATATGATGCAGCTTTTAAGTTTAAGGCGATCAATCTTGCAACTTTTGCTCAAGTCTACCAGTGGATCCTGTCAGCGTGGAGCAGTGTAAAAAAATCCTCTATCACAAACGGGTTTCGAAAGGCTAGACTACTGTGGGATGAAGAGGACAGCACTAGCACAAGGGCTAATTTGCCTCAAGACTTAAGTGACTCAGAGAGACAACGACAGAGGGCGAGAGACTGACAAAGTGTGTGACGAAGGAATTATGGGGCTGTTCAATTCCGACACTGAAAAAAAGACATTCTGTGTACTAAATAATACCCTATGTTACGACGTGGACACCTGCGACTTACACACAGGTGCGGCCTATAAATGTACAAGTCTTTTTTTCTCTTTAAACTTAGCGGGTGCGTCTTATATTCCCATGCGCTCAATAGCCTGGAAATTACAGTAGTATTTTTTTGTTGTTGTTGTTTACATTGATTAATAATTTACATTATTTTTAAATGTTTTTTCTGTGCCACTGTTGTGTGTGAACAGCACTGACATAAAATAGGGAGGACACTGTTGACGCATCAATTTTCCATTTTCAAAGGTAGTATCAGAGCTGTAACGTGGGCGGGACGTGTGGAAAAAGTATCCATATAACAATAATGCCAAAACCCGAGAATGGCTTGTAAGCAATTGATTCTGTCCAACGTTTTTTTTATAAGTAATGCCTCTAATTATCTGATTATTACAAAGGAGTATTAGGGCCACAGTGGGGGAAAAAAATCTGAGATGTCGAGAGTAAAGTTTATTTACGACTATCGTAAATTTACGAGAATAAAGTCGTAAATGTAGAAGAATAAAGTCACGCATTTAATGGAATAAAGGAAGACCGTCTCAGGCAATGCCTGTAACAAAGTTCCGAGTTGTTTATCGTAAATTTACGACTTTATTCTCGGAATATTACGACTTTATTCGTGTACACGTTTATTGTCATAAATCTACGACTTTATTCTCGAAATCTCAGATTATTTGAATACGCTGTAAAAGGCATTGCCTGAGACAGCTATGAAAAAGGGATTTATGTGATCTTTGGCTTTGGGCAAAAGTAATATTACAACTTTATTCTTGTAACTTTCCGACTTGATATATCGAAATCTCAGATTATAATTTGTTTTCAGTGTGGCCCTAATACTCCGTTGTAGATGATAGCGTTCCGTGTCGCTGTGTGAAAGTGGACGTAGTTTCAGGAATGTCAGGCTTCACTGGCTCCTGTGTGACGTGCCAAGTCACAGTCTTTGATGTGCCAATGTTTCAGGATTTCTGTGTGGAACGTTCCATGTTTGGCAGTACAGAGCTGCATGATCTCACACCAACGAGGCCTCGAGGCGATGGTGCACATTCACAACCTTTTTGAAGATTTTTCATTTTGAAAGTTTGCAAGCTGATGTCAACCCAAGCGGAAACTGTAAAGCTGTGTTGCTGTGTCGCCGCTTCCTGGACTGGCAGTGGAGGAAATGACATCATGACCTTTGCGCTTCCTGAATGAACTGTCTCAGTGGCCCTGTTGGGACGTGGCGGAGCTGGAACTCCTGAGCCAGTAAATCAACTTTAAATGGAGCAAAACACTCACTCCTCCATTCCCACATACTCCAAATGACTCTTCAATTGAATTTTTCTGGAGGCCACATTTTCAGAAACTTCTCCCTTCACGGTTATTTTTTGTTCATTTTACTTCACCAAACGGGTAATATAGTCCTAAAGTCAGACATTAAAATTAAGCATTTTGTTTACACTAGTCAAAGATCCTTTATATGACAGGAGCGCTTTGCTATTTTAAGGACCGTCTGCAAAAACGCCAAGCTGGACTGATACACGCACTTACTCCATGCACCAAAAAGCCCAAACCTAATCTCTCGTCTTGCATCATTCATGCTGCAGAAACATTCGTCATTTGAGGGCGAGGACACATGACGTCTTTGTCGCTCGCGCCGACATGTGGCTGACTATTTTCTGGTGGTGGCTGCCAGCAGTAACACGCCGGCTGCCAACGCTAACAGATGGAAGCTGGCGCTGAGGGATGAGAGGTGAAAAATTGCAAAGAATGAGGAACTCGGAAGAACGGGTCAGGGATTCCTTCAGTTTTACTTTGAGGTGTGTGTTTATGACCATGAAGTGTGTCTTCCTTTGTGGCTGGCAGCTGCATCACTCTGGCAAACACACACACACACACACACTATAATTAGAAATGGGCAAGCGGCCCAGTGAGCGTCCTGCTCGCTGGCACACAATCATGGAGGTCGCTGGAAGTGTCCGCAGACGAACGGCGGGAAGTCACACCTGATGTCTTTGTTGCCGCGCTCCCGCCAAGCGACAAGCTGCGACAGACACGACCTTGTTGCTAGGCAACCCCTCTCTCTTTGCGACAAGTTGAGACAAAACGACTTCACCACGGAAGGCTTTGAAGCCGAGAGCGCTGTCGTCATCAAAAATATCCGGACGACTTTTTAACGGGGCCCCAGTGGCGTGCCGCCTCGCCAATCAAAGGCCCACTGGCACGCGGCTCAAAGGCGTGTTCCCAGTATAGGCTGTGTAAACACACACTTAAAAGAGGTCAGCTGGAGGACCACATGGAGACGTGGACAAGGTGCTACTTTGTCTGTGGACGGACACACCTGACACTGATTTCGCACACACACACCAACTTCAAACTAGCAGAAATTCAACGGCTCACAATTGCAACACAAATTTCTAGGAAATTTTGACCCAAATTAACATTTTCAGCTCGGGGGAAAAAAAATGAAGAAATCCAAGTAAGGATTTTCATGTTGTTTTCTGGAGAATTTCCCATATTTTCATTCAACGTCATTGCAAATGTTGACAGGTTCGTGTAGATGTGTGAGGAATGATTCCATCATGACAAAAAAAGAAAAGAAAGCCCTCGAACAAAAGAATCGTAATGTACGATTCAATGTTTTTCATCTGTTAGCTGAGCAGGCTACTTCCTAGCTAATCAAAAGTGACATAAGACGTCAGCAATGGACAGATGGGATTTAACCCTTTGACCCGCAAACGTAAAAAAGCAAATATAATTCCTCGAACAAAAGTGAAAACACCGTAATGTGCGATACTTCTTTACTGTTTTTATGTTTATTAGTTGGCAGGCTGCTTCCTCGTTTATGGCGAATGACGTGAGACATCGCATTGGGCGGACAGAATTCTACCATAGGAATTTTGGGGTGTTTAAAAAAGTTAAAAAGCAAAAATCATTTGTCAAGCAAGAGTGGGGGTAAAAAATCATAATGTGCGATACTTCCGTTTTTTTGATAACAGGCTACTTCCTGGTTCATGGAGAATGACATTAGAAAGACAAGGTGGAACTCTACCATTTAAATTCTGGGGAATGATTCACAAATGTCAAAAAGAGAACAAAAAGAGAAAAGAACTCCTTGTACAGAAGTGAAACAAATAGTAATGTACGATCCTATTTTTTGAAATTGTTAGTTTGGCAGGCTACTTCCTAGCGGATAGAAAACGACATAAGACGTTAGCAATGGACAGACGGGATTCTACCATTTCGATTCTGGGGTGGGGGAAACGACTTGCAAATGTCCAAATTATTCTTCAAACAAAAGTGAAAACATTGTAATGTGCGATACTTAGCTGATTTTATGTTTGTTAGTTAGCAGGCTACTTTCTTGATCATGGAGAATGGCGTAAAATGTTAGCAATGGATACACACCAGTCTACCATTTCAATTCTGGGGTGAGGGGAACAACTCACGAATGTTCAAAAGTGGGAAAAAAAAATCCTCGAGCAAGAGTAACCAAAAATTGTAATGTGTAGTACGGTACTTCTGTTTTTTTGTTGCTACTTCCTGGTTTATTGCGAGTGACGTAAGACATCGCATTGGATGGACAGGATTCTGCGATGTGAATTCTGATGTGTGGGGAAAGATTTAAAAAAATAATAATAATTTGTCGAGCAATAGTGGGGAAAAAAAAATATGAATGTGCAATACTTCAATTTAAAAAATGTTGTTTGTTAGCAGGAATATATTGCCATGTGTGTCTCGCCTGCAAACAGGCAGGAAGAGGATTCACTCTGTGCATTAGTTTCAGCACCTAGGCGCGCTTGTTCCATAGAACAACAGCATGAACGGAGTGAGCCCTTTTGTCAGTCATGCAGTCTCTTTGTCGTGGGGGGTAGGGATGGGGCCACTAGCATACACACACAGAGTGCAGAAGAGTGAAACGTAGTAGAAATTAAATTACAGTAGTAGATTGTAATATATTGTCATATAGAGTCATTTTTATATTTTTGCATTGTACTTTTCTTAAGTAAAGCTAAAATCTCATCTCGTTCTCGTAGACCGAATCTCATGTAACGTGACACCCCTAGTTAGCAGGCTACTTCCTGGTTCATGGACAAATACATTGGAAGAGAAAAGTCCCACAACAAAGTTTTTAAATAAAAATTGTGCGTTGTCATCAAAACATCACCGTTTGCCTTGGCGCTGCAACGATAATCACTAATAGTAACAATAAAAACATAATACAGACAGCAAGGTAACATTGAAACAACGTTGATACATTGTTGGGGGGTAAAGATGATAAATTATGGCTTTCGAGTGGAGCGGGAAACCATCTTGTGGTAGACCAGCGTGTCTGCACCCCAAAATCAAGATGCAACATTTAGCAGCTGAAATTCCAGGAAGTTTGAGGCGTGGCAAGGAATGAAATGAAATAAAAACCTGTTTGATTTCTGTAACAAAAGTGGGGGTCTGCTATTAAACTCGATAAAACCATTTATCTTTTAATCCTATGACATCCTGACTGTAGATAAACAGGATTTGATTAAAACCACACTGATTTTTAGTTACATTGAAATGGCTTTGATGTCTGCTTATGAAATCAACATTGTTACAACGTGAGCAAACGGATGCTAAATCAACACCGAAATCCGACGATTTAATGAGGTGATGTTGAAACGTCAACGTAGATTCTGCATTGTTTCAATGTCACCTTGCTCTGTGGGGGGGCGTAAGCAACAAGTCAGCAGCCAATCAGGTTGCATTTTCTACAAATCAGTAGAAGAGCAAATCACTTTTGTGTGCTTATGTTTAATATTCACAGCTGGAGGCAGAAGCCTGAGGCGCTGTCTCGCTGACATCAAACAATGTCGCCATTGTAGCCGCCCCGCCACCATTGCCACCGCGCTCGCCGGCGGCCTCGCCGTGACCGAGAGGGGGGGTCCTCCTGAATGAGGCGATGAATGGTGCTTTGTCTGCTGCCCCGCGTCTCAAGTGCAGCCACACACTGACACACACACACTTGGAGAGGGTAGAGGGCACATTGAAACATTACATGAGATCTCATTAAGCCAACACACACACACAGACATGAGACTGGGGGGGGGGATAGATAATGAAAGACTCTAAGGAGCTGGGAGATGCTCCAGCCCACACACGCTATAATTATCATATATATTATACTGCGGCTAAATGTAGAAAAAATGACATATTTAAGGGAAAAAACATTTGATTTAATTAAGCTTGTTTTTATTGTCATACAGAAGCGTGGGCAGGGGGGAGGGTACCTTCAGGGCCTTAATGGAAATTCAACGCTTCACTAGATGAGACATTCCAAACAGGCACTTTAGACGACGACCCTTGGCACCAAATGCCAGGATTAAACTTCAACTAAAAACACGGGTCAAAACTGGTGTTAAGTTGTTAAGTGTCTCCTAAGAGGCCACAGGATGTCCTCACAAGTTAGCTCTGTGATAAGTTACTCCATGTTTCAGCACCGCCGCTCCGACTTCTCTGACAGGTGAGCTTCTGCCCTCCAGGCAGTGGGGGGCGACGTTGTAGGTCAAGTGTGTGGGAGGACGGGAAACATGGCTCAGATTTGAGGTTCAGGTCGTGTCTCGGAGAGAAGTGCTAATGGGGAGTCAGCCGGAGGAAACACAAATGTTGACAAAGTGGAGGAAAATCAAACCACAAATCTCTGACAAATGGTATCTGCACACCAAAATGGCCGACTACCTTTGTATCTTACAGCATAGCTTCTTCATGGGACGCACTGATGGCAGGTGCTAATATTTTGTAACTCTCCTACGCGTATGCAAAAGCCCCAAAAAGGCTGTTGAGTTGTTAGAAGAAGAAGAACTGCACCCCTGTGCTTGGGCACTAGAAAAGATGCTGGCTGCTAACATTTTTGTTTATTTTTGCAAAATGTGGTGAGTTTTCCAGTGTGTCAATGCACCCAAAATGCTGTTTTGTTGCCCGAATAATAACGAGAAGAACTGCAATGACACAAATCACCCCAAAAAAGAAACCTGCGATCCAAAATGGGTCTTAAAGCCTCTGTGATTTGATGATTTTGGTTCATCCTGTCATGGTGAACGTGTGTACCGGTTTTCATGTGAATCAAGATGCGCTGGTGGTGGCTATTTATATTGTATAACTCTCCTGGGGGGCGCTGGTGCTAGCAAAATTTGATGAGTTTTATGTTAATTCCCCCAAAAGGAAAATTAGTTGCTAGAATAATAATAAGATGGTTGAAACAATGTGATGCCAAGAGGTTACCAAGGGCCCTAAAAACAGTTAACTAACGAACAAACATGACAAAAACAACACACATACAGCATGTTGAGCTGTTTTGGTTTGTTTGCTTCTTTATTTTATTTTTGCTTTGTTAGAAAAAAATTAATTGGACTTTTCGAGTGAAACCATTCCCCCATCCTGAGAACCCAAAATGTTACGCTCCTATCGTCTAACAAACTGCAAAAACAAATCAATAAAAATACGTTTTTTTTCAAGTTTTATTTTGTCTTTTTGACATTTGAGTCACAATGGTAGCGCCCCCCCCCCCCCCCCCCCCCCCCCCCAAAAAAAAAAAATGGTGCATTCATGCTTTTTTACGTCATCGTCCGTGAAACAGCAAGTAGCTTGTTGGGCAAACAAGTGGACAAACGCAAATTTTGCCAAGAGGTGGGTTATATCTATCTTCTATATTGCGTGATACAATTGTTCCCCTTAGCTTTCCCTACAAATGCTACAATCCCGTCGTTTTCCGTGAATTAAAAACTAGTCTGCTAACAAACAAATAAAAACCCGGAATTTCAAAATTTTTTAAACGGCACGGCCCAGTCGTTTGACGTCATGATGTCAACATCAGACAAACTAAATAAAACACAAATCATTTCGTCAAATGATTGAACCTGTGCGTCGCTTTTAAACATTCTTAATTGTCACGTAAACCTCGTAAAACCTTCGACGCATATTTTGAATTCCGACTCGCTCGAACTCGGGGAGGTTGTACACTAAAGGTTCCGCGGTAACGTGTTCGAATACTCAGTCGAAAAAGTTGCTAAATGAGTACTGTGTCTAACTATCTACTCTAACGAAAAACAATAAACGCTAGCGCAGTTTTTTAGAATTGTGTTGTTGTGGTATGGACCAGATTAAGGCTGTGAGGAGAATCTCCTCTCCAGTCATCTTATTGACAAACCTTTTAGATGGCCCGATCCAGACCACTGATTTAGGTCTTCAAACTGATTTGTGACTTATTGATAACTATTAGAGATGATCATAATCCTCATAATTCGCACCTTTCCCAGATGGATGGATTACGCTATCGATCTCTCATTACAGCGTCCACCATGTGTTTTGTCTCTCTTTGACAGCTCGATCGTTACGTTGACGTTATGTCGATGCCAATTAGGCGAATCACTCGAGGAATGCAAGAGCGAGGGCGTCACATGACTTGACCCCTTCCTCGCTTTCATCCGTACGTGGAGTGCGTGCACGTAATTAAACGCCCGTTTGTCTTTACGCGACACCTCCCGTCCAAAGGAAACAGCCTGGTGTGGGAATGCACACACAGGTGGATCGAACCTGTCCTGGCTGGGTGTAAAAATACACCATTTATATGTTTGTGTCAACACGCGCACTGAAGGGAACAGAACAACCACGCGAGTGTGTTTGAGTGTTTATAGAAAACCTCTAAAGAACGCTGACTGAGACGTGACCTTACAGGAAGTCCAAGACCCGACCGTGATGTTGGTTTTAAGACCTTAAAATACACACACTCAGCGGCCACAACATTAGGTACACCTGCAGCATTTCATGAGCGAGGTGGTCAAATTATGGCTTTATTCTCATAATAGTTTGAATTTATCCTTGTAATATTCACAGCTTATTGTTGGGGTTTTTTGCAGCTTTTTTTTCCTGTTCAAGAACGACTTTATTCTCGTAATATTTCAAGTTTCCGATTATTATGACTTTGCGCTTCCTTCATGTGAAATTGCAAGTTTATTCCTACTTTAGAATATTTTGACTTTTTTCTTCTACTTCAAAACATTAACTTTTTAAAAAAAAATATTACTTCATGCTTGTAAAATTCCGACTTTATTGTCGTAATATTCAGATTTTTAGTCATAATTTTTCAGTTATGGCTTTATTGTCATGAAATTAACATACAAAGTAGTAAAAATGATGGGATCCTTGTTCATGGTCGCACCTTAATGTGGTAATTCTATGAATTTATTCTTGTAAAATGAGTACTTCATTGCTGTAATATTTAGACGATATTGCGCTAATAAGGTATACATGTATGTGCTCATAATTCTATGATGTTAGTCTCATTCAATTACAGTTTTATTCTTGTAAAATTACAGCTTTATTCTCAAAAGATTTACACTTTCATTTTGTAATTCTATTACTTTTTTCTAGTCAAATTATAACTTTACTGTTGCCAAATCTTGACTTAATTTTCATAATTCGATCGTTGCATTTAATTCCTGTCGTACTTTGTTCTCGTTATGAACTTTAGCGGAGTCATTTTTACATTTCTTATAAGATTACAACTTTTTCCTCATAGTTATCTGACTATTCCTGTGAAATTTGTCTTTTTTTTAATCGTAGTTGCTCTTTGTTTTTGCTATTCTACTGTATGACCGTATTTTTGGAATATTATTTTGTAGTCCTTCATATTAACTTCATCACCAGCTTTTATTGTATTGTTTTAATGATATAGAACACCCCCCCCCCCCACTTCCTATCCATTTGTATGTATTGCATCATGCGCCTCATCCTTTTTGCACCTTTTTCTTTCTCGCCTCCACACACGCACGCACACACGTGCACGTATAATGTGCATGTGCAAAAAGTCTTCCTGTCAGACGTGTTAGTGTGTTTGCGTAGGTTGGCGTGTCTGTCACCTTGCATTATCAAACACCCCCCCCACCATGCACCCCCAAGCCTTCCTGAGGACGAGCAAAAAGAGAAACAACAGAAAAGACACCGAGGGAGGAAAAGTGAGACAAACTGCGTACTTTGTTCTTTGTCTATCTAACCCCCCCACCTCATCAGCCTCTTTCCTTGCTGCCTTTGACCTCGACCCCCCTGCACAAAAACACGTCATAGGAAGGTCTCACACACCGAGTGAGGTCAAGGAGAGGGTGACCTCGTCGTGAGACCGCCCCCTCCCCCCCGGGGGGCACTGTCTCGCCCTCCCAAAGGGGACTGCGGGTGGCGTGACAAGGACGATGCAAAGGGAGTGAAGGGTGGAGGGCGGCTACCCGTTTGACCTCTTGGGGATGTTGGGTGGGGGTGCCGAGAAGGGGGCGGGGTCTTGTGGAGGCACGGCTTTGCGTTGACAAGGCAGCAGCATCAGGATCGTTGTTTGGTATAAAAAATAAGAAAGAAGACGAAGGAACGTTCACGGGTGTGCCTTTGGTGGGCGCCTTGTATTCGTTGTGGGAATTTGCGTTATCTCACGAGAGGCGTTAAAATGTGTCACTTTGAGGAGATTCCCATCGCAGTTGTCATGTGGAAAACATACGACTTTTGCGTGGGTGTGGAACGCCACATCTGGTCAGATGATTTAAGACGCATACATTTATTCACGTAATATTTCAACATCATTCTCACAAACTTTATATTTGTAAACTTACCTCCTCAGACTCATATTATATTATATTATATTATATTATTTTATTTTATTTTATTTTATTTTATTTTATTTTATTTTATTTTATTTTATTATATTATATTATATTATATTATATTATATTATATTATATTATATTATATTATATTATATTATATTATATTATATTATATTATATTTTATTTTATTTTATTTTATTTTATCTTATTATCTTTTATTATATTATATTATAATGTCATTCATGTAATTCTATTCCTATTTTTTATTTACTTTATTCTTGTAATATTTGGACTTTGTTTTTGTAGTATTAAAACCTCGCTCCTGTAATTCGGTCTTTATTTAAAAATGTCTATTATGAAACATTTTATAAAGTTTATTTTTGTATTTCTACAAATTTATTTTTGTAAAATGATGACTTTGTCCTGATAGTAGTTTGACTTTTTTATTGTAATTGTATTTGTTTTGGAACATTTTTTACTTTATCCCGCTGCTAATAGTTTTACTTAACTCTTGGAATAAAGTTTTTTTAATAAAACTTTATTTTGTACATTTACAACTTTTTCCTTATTTTCATTGTAATTATTTTCACTTTTATGATAATTATTTGACTTTTGTGCAATTATGACTTAGAGATGCGACAGCGTTTCGCTTTAAAGCAGATTGTCATCGCTGTTGCCGTGTTTTGCCTCGCGTGAAAACTGTGATTTTGCGTGATCTGCCGAAACTGAAACTGATGTGCAGAGCAAGTGACATTCCCCTTTCTGGTTCACAATAGACACCGCGCCCCCCATCACACACACACACACACACACTCATAGACTCGCCATGTTGCCAGATGGGCTTGTTGTCCGCCCCCCACCTCCTCCCTCCCATCGCCAGACAAATTAAGTTTGGGCCCCCCAGATTAATATTCAGGCAAAGCACCGGCTCTATATAATTGAATCATGATGCCACGAGTGTACAACAGGGGCTACTTTAGATGCAGCCACCATGCACACCCCCACACACACACACACACACACACACAGATTCTCGCCAGCGTCAAGTCTTGGCTGCCAGCTGTGTATCCTGTCATGAATACAGAATGGCTGTTGTCTGCACACTGTATACTCTTGTAGACCTTTGTGTCACAGTTCAAGATCCCATTGAAAATCTGCCATGATAATAAAGATAATTATTGTGAAGACAGTTTGTAGTGTTCAGCGTCATACTGGGAGCTGCTTCTAACATGATTTGGCTGCATGAGCGGGACACTATATCAAAACCGACGGATATTATCTTTAAAAACATTGCATTTTTTATGCAGCTCTTGTACTGGAAACTAACTAGCTACTGCATGTGCACCAAATGAAGTGCAAAGATGTATGGAAACGGTGCTGCTGCACTCCCCGGGGCAGTGTATGCTATAGGTGGATCTAATATATGTTTCCTTTTGATGAGGATTTCCTTTTGATAGTGTGTGCTATCTCAGTGTATGCTGCTGTTGTTACCTCACACATTGGAACAAAACACGTTTACATACTAGGTGGTGTAAACAAACTGCTATTACGTTTGTCACGAGCTTCGGTGGCCTTTATTTGAAAGAAAATAGGCTATTTTTAGGAATCACTTCCTCCAGAAAGCACCACCATATTTGGTTTAATATTTAACAAGGAACCTAGGAACCTAGGAAGCTAAGTGAAATACAGTTTGGTCCCTTAGGGAATAACCGCATGCTTGTTTGGGACTGTCATATTCACTCTGTACTCTAGACAATCATTTTTAAAAAGCCATATAAAATCGTCTCGATACACGCACACACACACAATCAAATATAATTATACAGTATCAACATATTTTTAAATATTTGTCCATTTTAAATATATGTAGGATACAATATATAGTCATTGTAATAATAAAATACATTTAAAAATAACATTTACTTCAAAACTGATATGTATTGTCAGAGCAAAATAGTAAGAAGACACTAACAGGGTTTTGTGTGTTTGTATTTTACGTGCGGTGCGCCACAAGGCTCTGCTCTAGAGCCTCGCTCTTTAGTTAAAAGTTCAAATGCATTGTAAAAGTCATTTTCTCACCATGTATTTATATACAGAGTGTGAATTTGATGCAAAATATGCCCAAAAAAAAATCACATTCTACACTGAGAGTGAGACATTGACATGCTTTGCCTTTTACCGGACTCTGATTCCCCGATGCATTAAACTGCAGTTTGCAAGCATACAATTAGGAAGTTGCGTGCGTCTGCACTTGGGCCCCCTTCTTTCCTTTTTAGGATATGTCATTATAGTAAAAAAAAAAAAATGTTTTTCTTTTTCTCAAAATCCCCAAATTCATAGTGAAAATACCTCTACCCTGCTGTTCAGGGTAGAGCATGGGGGTCAAAGCAGCGACCACCTGGGCTCACACACTGGTTCCTGCTGGGGAGGTGTCGTATGTACACAACCTGGCTCCTAGCAATGTTTTTTTTTTTTTAACAAGTGATCCCACTGTGGTGCAAGCTACCACTTAGCATCAAACTGTCAGCATCCAGAGGGGATTTTAAAGGTCAGGTGGTCTGGACTCATCTGCGGGCTAACATGAACAGATCCTGTAAGCATGTTGTGTTATTGTTTGTGTGTGTTAAGAAGATGACTAGCATCTCTGTTGCTTATTGCCTGCGTTTTCACCTCCACAAATGAACTGTGTTTAACCAGAGGTTCAGTTTTCATTGCCGTTTGTTTTGTTAGCATGATCACGCAAACAACAACATCAATGATTTCCGCAAAACCTTGTCGAGCGGTGGTACAGGGGTCATGGAACCATCCATCTCATTTTGCTGCAGATCGAGGAATTTTTGTTCACTTTTTGGAGGTATAGTCCACTTATTTTGGGGCCAGGTGGGGCAGTGACCCAGAAAACCCAGCAGATGGACCTGTGGCACCCACTTTGTAAGACACATCTTCAGAGGTGTTGACTCAAGTCAAGCGAGTTGGACTCGAGTCAGACTTGAGTCACAATTCTGATGACTTTGTACTCGACTTGACAATATCATCAAAGACTTGGCTTTTGACACCAATGATCGGGGACTTGACTCGAACTTTAGTCTGACTTGTCTCGGACTTGGTTCAACCTGTCTTGACTTGGACTTGTACGCCTCTGCTTGACACCCGACTCGAGACGTGAGAGTAAAGACTTCAGACTTGCAAGACAATGACCTTGTCCAACCTTTGCACATGAACGCCACCTAGAGCAGGGATTCTCAAGCGGTGTGTCGCAAACCCAAAAGCGGGTTACTTATTTGTTTAATACTCACTGAGGTGGCAACAAAGCTCTTACTAGACGGACGTTTGCCGTGTTTGCAGGGATGAGCGAGCAAATATTCTCTCCCAAAACAGCACAAATGGACAGGAGGTCGTCCACATAAGCGACCATCTAACTTGTGGTGCAAAGAAAACTTCACAGACAAGCGACAGATTGTCTGTGAAGAAGGCGGATTGTGGGTTGGGAGAGGAAAATGGCGAAACACATGCAGAAATCGAGCGGAGACAAAAAATGCACTGTCACAGCGCTCGTCTGGCGGTGGATCTGCCTTCAGTGGTGACACGATCGCGAAAGATAGAGGTGGCAAGGGTGACGTAGGTGACGTAGACACAAATGCAGTTGACGATGGCGGCCGAGGCAACAAGATAGCGGTTAGCGTTGCTGAGCCATGTGGCGCCACACTGGAGCCTGACACCGGAAGCAGTTCAAAGTCGGGTGACTCAGAACCCGACCGACCCTGATTCCTCTGTCGAGTGGCTGCCGTCTGGATCGGTCAGCGGCAGGGGTTCATCCCCACATCCAGCAGACCCCACCGTCACTCTGCTTGAATTTGCTTCTCTGCAGAAAAAGCTTGTTTTCTCCGTTTTGTTTTGGTCAAAATCAGGTGTTTTTGCTGAAACTACCCTACGTTCCACCGCCAATATCTAAAGACCCAAAAATTCTAGAAACAAACTTTTCTGTCTGATGAAAGAAGAGAGTCTAAAGTTTCTTCAGATAGTTTCAACGTTTATGTAGTCCTAAAACTCAATATTCTGTGGGTCTTGAAAGTTCAGTAAAAATGCCCTGCTCTGAACGTGGCTGGAAGTCAATGGGTTAAATGTTGGGGGTGTCACACGATCTCACAGGATTAAAAGATTTCTCGTTCAGAAAAAAGCTTTCTTGTGTGCTCTAGGCCTGGAACGATAACACATTAATTCATCAACCACACAATCGATGAAAATACACTTGATCATTTTGCCTGCCTTGATATATTGCCATGCCTGTCTGTTTTCCTCGTCTCCTGCCTCCAAACAGGCAGGAAGAGGCATTTGTTCCATAGAACAATGGCATGAGCGGAGTGAGGGCCGGTAGCATGCACGTGTAGCCTCGTGAGGAGCAAACGCAAGGGAGAAATTTAAAAATTAGCAGACTGCAATATATTGTGATATCTTTTTTTTAGATCTTTTCATTGTGCTTTTGTTCAAAGTAACGTTGAAATCTCGTCGAGCCAATCTCATGTGTCATTTTGTCTCGTGAACCGAGTGTCTCGTGACACCCCTGCTAAATGTCGATCCTGACGACAAAAGACTCGCTGTCATAATCCCCGGCTGTGCTGCACAAAACGACACAAACAAACGCAGACACACACACGCCTACGCGAACCTCTTCATTTCTCATCTGGCTTTATTTTTTATTTTTTTTCAGTGGCGCTCACACCTCCTCTCCGTCTCACACTATATGTGTGTCACACGCACAGAGTTCACTCACGGGTGAGCTGGCAGCGCCGCCATGTACTGTATTTGGATCTCACTGTTGACTCACTTCTACGCTTGTTTTTTGATATACTTTTTATTTTTGTCAGGGTTTCCCGGCCTCGGTATGAGAGGAAAATGCCGTATGCTTTTTTTTCCACCCGTGATGATATAAATAACAATGAAAATGCGCCATCTGCCCTTGCTTTTGCCAAACTGAGTTGGTAGAGACGTGACGGTACCAGGCGGTGGTCGGGGATTGTTTACGCTACAGCAAGTTGAACTGAAAATGGTTTAAAACGGCGCATTTTGAGCCGTTTGTTTACAGCACAGCTGCGTTTTGGAGCCTGAAGTGGGGTCTCAAAGCGTTTTAAAAGGACACCTTTTGCGCTTCTGTCTAAATGTTGAAAGCAGCCGTTAAAAAATAGAAAATATGCACGTTAAGCAGTCGTTGTAGGGCATGTCATAACTAAAACAATGGCAATTCACAGTGCATTTTCTCAACAATTACAATCATAACAATATTAAAGAGTTGAAATTAGGAAAAACACAAAACATAAACAGGATGTTGGCATGTGGTGTGCCACAAGGCTCTATACAAGACCGCTTTCTTTCTATTTTGCATATGATCGTAAAGTTTAAATGCAGCGTAGGTTCAGCATGAACCAGACTGTGAAGGTAATTTTTTCATCATGAGAGTCAGGAGAAGATAAGGTGTGCCACAAGGCTCTGCACTGGTGCCCCTTTTTTTTGTATATGAGAATAGTTAAAATTGTTTTCATTTTCTCAGTATGATGGCTGTTAACTGTTTGACTTAAATTATGGAGAAAACGGTACTAAGCTACTGTGGCTAACAGAGTTGCATTATTTAAAATATATGAAAATAGGTCTCAAAAGGGGAGGTTCCAAAAGGTTTTGGAAAGTGTTTGAAATGCTAAATATTTAAAAAGAGCTCTCAAAGTATATGTACTGTATTTTTTGTGCGTAAATGCTGAGAATGGAGGACAAAGTGTTTTAAAATGACACCTTTAGCGTTTCTGTCTAAATGTTGAAAGCAGCCGTTAAAAAAACAGAAACGGAGGACATACTTCTGAAGTGTAGTGTCGTCATGCGCCAGTACGCCGCCACCACAACAACAGCGGCGGACCTCGTCTGCGTCACGTTGCTCGTACGCCGCATTTTTTCCTCGCCACATCGCGGTTTGAATTCTGCGGTTTCATTCTGTCACGGTTTTTCAGACATATATCACGGGTCATCATGTGTCTTTACAAAATAATGTCGCCAACTAGTGGCCTGGCACGCATATTACAGCAACAAGTTTTTGTCTGTGTCAACTGTGGTTGTTTTGAGCGTGTTTTCAAAACCTAAAGGAAAAAGGTTCCTGTTTTAGGAGATGATAGTCATGTAAAAGTAGCCTGAATTTTGGAAAAACTCAGACAACTGAAGGCCGGCCTCCGCACACGCAGACATCAAGTCGATCTAAATAAAGCTTGGCACCGGCCCTCCCACGGCCGGCCCTCTAAAATTGCATAAACGCTTCCCCTTGTCACTTTAATGTGAAATCTCGGAGCGGTGCACATGATTAAATGCACATGGGTGTGTGATTATGGTCGTAAAGGGACGGTGGAGGACGGGAATCTGTCATCCGGCAGGCGCTGCTTGTGCGCCGCGTGGAGAGCCATCACTTTCAGACGCGGTCTTATCTGGAGGCAGCAGGGCGGCTTAGCTTGGCGACTCATCTAGTTAACGCTGGACAAATCCACGCCGTGTCCTGCCTCGCTTTATTTGCAAGGTGTCTGATCACGCACAGCACGGCTGCAGTGTGTCTGCACAAAAACTTTTTTTTTTCGTGGAAAAAAACCCACCCACAGACAGAAAAACAGCTCACATGAATACACATTCGCAGGTGGCACATATTTCTACCACAAGAAGAAGACATGACATTCTTATGTACGACAATCATGCCAGTCTTCCCTCCTTGCTTGGTCGCCAATGTAGCATGAAAAACACAGCAGGAAACGGTCGTAAACTTGATCTTCTGTTAGGAAGTCAAATGGATTGCGCTCCATTCCTGTTGATGTTATCTCCCCTCAAAAACGGCGACGAGTCCAGCGTTCTGGGGTCGGCTTCAGCTTCAAAATGGAGTGCGTACTCTTCGTATTTTGTGAGAACGCGACAATTTCTCTCCTCCACATGGCTCGTCTACCTGTGTGGAGCGAGTTCAGGAGGGTGTTTGGGTGTGAGCGAGCATTAGCGGCCAGATTTGAAGGAAGATTAGAGAAGAAGCAGGAAAGCTGCCTTCGGGGCTTCACGGGCTTTTCCACCGAGCTGCTGCATTAGCTCTCTCTAGCTCGTTGGATAAGTGGCTAAAAAAACAAGGCCCGCAGGGATTCCTACCACTTCTCATGGGAAAGAGCGAGACATCTGGCCAGAATTATGACGCCGACAACACGTTCATCTGCGTGGATATCGCTGTGCTACACTTTTGGGGAGTTAGTTAGTTGTGTTTTGGAGATCCCAATTGTTTATGTTTGTACAATAGAATCGGGGGGGCCTGATCATTGCGCTTTACTTGGATCCCCTACCCCCATTTTGACATTTTTGAGGTCAGAGGTTAAGTCTCTGTTCTTGTTCATCATAAAGATGTTTGATAGCGCCAAATTCCTCATGCCCCTTAAAAATACATTTTATTTTGAAAATGACACTTTCTACCCTTACGTACCAGACCGGTCCCTTTCATAAAAGCGCCATAAAAATATAATTTAAAATAAATACATATGACTTTCCCGGCATTGAGTTATTTAAACTACTTAACCACAGGTTTGTACCTTTAAGTGGCACGTTTCAAAATCCAATACAAAATTTCCATTACAAATCTGCCTTTTTTTAAAGATGATAGTCTGTTTGGGTGTGCGTGAATTCAACGTTTTCTTTATTTTCATGGATGTAGTTTGCAGTGTGCCGCATCATGCTGACAGATGTGTCTAATGCTGTGGTGAAAATATATCGCTACAGGAGAAGGACAAAATGTCAGCCATGGCTGTTGTTATCTTTAAAAACACTCATTTTTTGAGGCAGCTCTTGTATTAGAATGTAACTACAGAAAAACTTAATACAGTAATCCCTCGTTTATCACGGCTAATTGGTTCCAGACTAGAGATTTGATAAGTGAATTTCCGTGAAATAGGATTCCTTTTTTTTACAAATGGAATATTTTTGTAGTTAGAGCACAGAAAACTCGTTTACGACCCTCTAAATACTGTTTTTAACATGATTAGATCCCTCTAGACATCAAATAACACCCCTGTGGTCACCTTTACACCTTTTTATGCAAATGTAAAAAGTGTAGCTCATCCCAGAGGGTTTGATAGAGCCAATTTCTTCCACACCAAACTCCTCCAAACATGCCGTTGAACCCCGAGACCTGTTAATAGTGAAGTGTACACTTTTTTCTTCCCGTAAAAGTGTCATAAAAATGTCATACGCAATATAATAATTGTATTCGGTTTTACTGATACTTAAGACATATCCATAGATACGAAGTTATGTATTCATTTACTTATTTCTTCTGCTTTTATGCACAGGGAAAGAGGGTAACAAGTGTGGGGCCTTAGCCTTAAAACGGAGCGATTCTTGAGGATGAAAAGAGTGATATCAGCAGACTGTACACGTTTGGGCCTCCTCCCAAGGTGCCTCCAGGATTAATGTGCCTAAGGTGCCTTTAACACACTCTTTAACTTTTTAAGGCCTGAATCATAAGCGGAATATGCAGAAACAAAACGTGGATGTCAGTGGAGGGGCGATACAGCACTGCTGTTGCTAGGCAACTGCATGCCTCAAAGTATGTGTGGAATTTAAGCCGTGGAAGAGATCCAATTTTCCCGGGGAGCGATTTCAACACAGTGCCAGCACCTTAGAGGTGCACACACGCCGCTGTTGTGTTCAACCTTGTGATGTTTGGACACAAACTAGTCGTGATGATTTGCCGCCTTGCTTGATCAACACGCGCTACTTCCCCCGTGAATCTTCATCTGGCAGTTTTTGGCCACCGCATGCGTCCAGTTTAGTGGGAACAGTTTGGAGGAGGCCGCTTTCCTGTTCTTTTTCCTGCGTGTAGTCACACATCATGTCGTAGGAAAGCGTGTCAACACACTTCTCCGTCAGATTGTTCTCAATGAGTGTGAGCTGGACCAAGGCCAAAGTCTGCCTGCGATGTTTCATTTAGCGCCACTCGATATCAAGCATGGCTGCTCAAGCAGAGAGGCGGGAGGGGGGTGAAATCGAGGGAGGAGAAAGTTTGGGATGAAAGCGGTTCGACAACGCACGGTTACTTCCGTCAAGTGCCACCGCTGCAACAAAACGCGCTGTCAGGCTTTTATCGATTGCTGAGATAAAGCCTTGTCTGCGGATGACAAGACGCCCTTAAACGCTGCAATACGCATGCCAGGCCAGTAGTTGGCGGCCTCGCTTCGTAAAATTGTGTCCTCAATTGTTCGTTTTCACAGAAACCATCACAGTTTAGTTTTCAAAAACATCCACGTTGCAATTTCAGGTGATTTATTATTACATGATTATTATAATTTATTTTATTTTATTTTATAACATATATATTTTAGTAGGTAACGAGAGTAAAGCTATATTTAAAAATATTTTTATTTTATTTTTTATATATTTTTATTTGAGGAAATATGTATTTTAATAATGTTATTCCAAATCAGCAAACGTAAAATAGTCCGTTATTTTTTTATTTTACTTATATTTTAATTGATTGTATTTTTCTCATTGAAATGTTTGTATTTTTCATCTCATTCAAAACTGTCAAACGCAAAAGAGTGTGCTTTACAAAAATATGTTTTTCTAATAAGTTTTTTTATTTGACAAAATACTAAATTTATATTTAATTTTCATTAAAAAAAACAACTACTTCTTAAAATACATTTATTTTAATTTCTATTTTAATTACATGTATTTTTGTCATTAAAATTCAACTTATTTTTATTGTGTTATTAAATATACATGAAATGTTTTCAACACATATTGTTTTCTAATAGTGTATATATTTTCATCATTTTAATCAAGCAGTGCTGTTTAAACCCAGCCTTTCATCCAAGCCAAAGGGCGTCCAAAGTGCAGGTTTGGGGGCCCATTTGTGTCCCACTGCTGTTTTTTTAACACTGGAAATACTCCTGCATGGTGTACTTGAATGTAAAAGTAGCACAACAAAAACTCCGCTTTTTATGCAAGTGTTTTTCACACATAGTAAGCTTTATGTCTTTTGAAATAAAAATGCGGTTGTTTTAAACTTTTGGACAGCAGCCAGGATGACATGTTAGCGTCCTCAGCCTCCAAAACAATGATCAATTCGGTTGACCTTTTTCTTCCAACACTGGCCAAATAATGCACAGTAAAATCCCAATAACATTTTTAGTGAAATGCTAACTACTACATGCTAAATAGCCGCTAGCGCTCTCTTTCTGTGAACCATTCATGACTTTATGACATTTACTCAGACTAAACAGTTATCTTGAGAAAATATTTAAAATATGGAGCAAATGTCAGCGGCAAATTTTGTCATTGTACTCTCTATTTTTATTTTTTTCGGCAGCGTTGCGATGCGCGCTAGCTCCTGCGTCGATACAATGAAAGTAAATGGCAGAGCAAGGGAATGAAGAAAGTAAAACAACACTCGCACATATTTAGCTTCAAGATAAACAGACAATAGTTTTGTTTTGGCTTTCCCTGCATGCTGCTTTCCAAGCATAGAAGGAAGATAATTAAAGTTGCATTCGTCTCTGCTTATCTCTTTCTTCCTGCTTTCATCCAGCTCTTCGTTTAACAAGGCCCCCGGGTCCAATGCAAAAAGTCCAATTCAAGTGTGTGTGTGCGTACATACTTACAGTGTGCGCTGATTATCGTCTTACTCGTGTCAGACACCAAATTTACCCTAAGGGATCAATTTTTCATGAGCTTTTTTTGCTAGAAAGCTCTGCTCTCTAATAGACGAGGATATTGTTTGTCTATTTCTCCATTTTTGTGGATGTTTAATTGGCATAAAAGTCCGATACGTGTATAATCATGCAAATTCAATCAGATAAACTACTATTGTAATGTAAAACGTGAAAATCTACTGACAGGAAGTGGCAAGCATGTCGCCATTAAAACACAAGCAATATGTTTATGGTAGTCAAAGATCCTTTATAGCAGTGGTCCCCTACCCCCGGGCCGTGGCCCAGTACCGGGCCGTGTGTCATCTGGTACCGGGCCGTACAGAAAGAAAAAATAATTTCCATTATTTCTTTTTTTTGTTTGTTTTATTTTGAAAAGTGGCAGGATTCTCTCTGTTACATCCGTCTCACTTGACGCATGTCCATTGTGCATTTGCTAACTTTATCTCTCGCCGCACAGATAGACTACTACTGTATTTTTACCATTTTTCTTTCGCCTCATACTTGGTGTCAAATGCTGATACTATGTGGGAATGCATAAAGGTAAGTTTTGATGACTTATTGAGTGCTAATGTGCACATTTGTCTCAAGTTAATTCATGCTAGCGCACTGCCTTTTAGCACACACGTCAAACAGCGATGTAATAATCTCTCTGGAAAAACTTGGCTGGAACTTGAACTGGTGGATGGTCGGTTGACATTCATTTTGTGCTTTTAATTTGATGTTAT
Source organism: Dunckerocampus dactyliophorus (assembly GCF_027744805.1). Lineage (NCBI taxonomy): Eukaryota > Metazoa > Chordata > Actinopteri > Syngnathiformes > Syngnathidae > Dunckerocampus > Dunckerocampus dactyliophorus. The sequence goes on along the minus strand of NC_072835.1, from coordinate 17,474,001 downwards.
TCATGTCTTAGTTTTACACAATACATCATAAATAAGATACATCAGATCGCTATAATGTACGAACAAACCCCTCCCCCGGAACACAAGCCGGTCCGTGGGTCAAAAAAGGTTGGGGACCACCGCTTTATAGGACAAGACTGCTCTGCTGTTTTCAACGACCCACTGCAAAAACCCTAGTCAAAGATCTTGTAAATGACAGGAGCGTCTGCTGTTTTTAAGCACCTGCTGCAAAAATTCTACTCAAAGATCCTCTATAGAACAGGATGGCTCTGCTGTTTTTAAAGACGTACTGCAACAACGCTTGTCACAGATCTTCTATATGACAGGAGCGCTCTGCTGTCTTTCAAGACTCACTGCACGAAATGCTCATCAAAGATCCTCTACGTGACAGGACCCACCTATTACCTTGCCTTCTGTCTTCCTGACAATGTTTAGTCGCTTTATCTCCGAACCAGGAAGTGAAGCCCCATGTGAGGGTGCGTTCTATATTGCCTCTATAGAAAGCGGTGAGATGTGTGGCGTCCGCATTCGTAGCCATGTCTCCAAAAAACGACAAAGCCCCAAAGGCCGCTGGGATAGGCTCCAGCATACCCCTGCGACCCTAGTGAGGATAAGCGGCATAGAAAACGGATGGATGGATGTTTTGACTTGTTTCTTATTAGTGCAATTAAACCTCTGTTTTTGTACGCTACAGCTTTCGTGTGATTCGTTTTTTTGTCAAAAATCTTCTTGTCGTTATTTCACGTTATTTTCTGCATGTCAAACTATAATTATTCTCTGTAAAGTGTATTTTTTCTAGATTTTTGGCGTGTCTGGAATTGGATTAACATTATTTTCTACGGGGGAAACTGCCTTAGTTTTTGTACGTTTCGGGTTTCGTCAAACATTCTGGAACAAATTAATAACAAAAACTGAGGTTCGACTGTACAGTAATCCCTCATTTTTTGTTTATGATAAGTGAATTTCCGTGAAGTAGGATTCCTTATTCATAAATGAAATATTTTCCTGGTTCGAGCATAGAAAACCTGTTTACGACCTTCTAAAGACAGTTTTTAACATTATTAGAGCCCTCAAGACATGAAATAACACCCCTATGGTCACCTTTGCACTCATATTACCATATATAGCAGACATAATAAGAGTAAATAAGCTATTTAAGAAATAAGTAAGACTTGTGCTCTATAAATCTGTTCCCTGGGGGAGCTGAGTGGCAGGAAGACAAGAAGTGACGTTGGGGGTTCAGAGTTGAGTTTTAGCTTGGCGTGGGTTACGGCCGCCTCAGTAGCCTGTGTTTTTATTAGGGTTTATGGTGCCTGTTTTGAGATCATTCAAACCTGCAATGCGGAGATCAAATCTGGCGTTTGTGTCTCACCGAACATTACAGCAACATTACTGCCACCTAGTGACCGGTGTAGAATCCTACATATCATTCACAGCGTCTTTGAATGCGTCTTCTGAATGCCTTATACAGTATGTATTTTAGTTCACGTAGACATTTTTATGCTCGGAAATGCTTAATTTAGGCAAAAAAAAAGGGAAAATTGGCTTCAACATGCATATTTTTTCAACTACAAAACAGCATTAATTAATATATTTCGGACAAACCATGATAAGAGTGAAGTCGCGAAATTCAAAGCGCAGTGGCGAGGGGCGACTGTATTACTACATTATCATATATTTTGGTGTACTTTCTATATTAGTAGTGTAATGCTTGTTGTCAAGAAGTGTGTTGGAATAATTACCTGTACCTAAACGGGCAGCAGTGGCAGATAAACCCCTGGTTTACTTGTAAATGGAACTGTTGCTTATTTACCTTGACGTCTTTGTAGTGTCCGTCCTTGCGCTTTATGTACTTTATGTACTTTATGTACTATCAGTGTGTACTTTAGGGGCTGAGAATACACACCGGCAGCGTTTGATTGGTCAAGAGGGCAGTAAGCTGCACGCTTAAGGGCAGCTTCTGGGTCAAATCCAAAGAAGGGTTTGGTTGTGGGGGTTTTAGTGGGGCGGGGGTGTTAAGGCTCCAGCCAAAGCGTCTCCTCCAGGAGGTGGTGCGTCTGCGTGGAGGCTTTTCCCATCCTCTGAAGTCTGGCAGCTGCTATCTGGTTACTCCTTGAAGATCTAGCATGATTAGTCCTCCACTCGCATTCCGTAGACCTCGTTCACTGCAATCCACAAAGTCAGCATTTCACCAGGCAGCACGCACACGCACACGCACACGCACACACACGCACGCACACACTGTAAAAAAAAGACAGTCAGCAAAAATGACTTTTATAGACAAACACTTCTGTCCAGATGACAAACATCACTCCACAGTCACCCCCCACACCAAAACACTGCATGAAGAAAGCAAACTACTGTATAATACATTGAATAGTAGTTTTTGTGAACGCTAACCGTACATTTTCAGCAGTGTAAACCAAGTATGAATATAAAAGTAAGCCAGAAGCCTACTTATTTCGGATTTGTACGAGGATGGTTGCAATACATTTGAGCAAAAGTTGTTAAACAAGAAATAATTGTAAAAAAATCCATGTGTTGTATATGAAAACTAAACTATAGAAATACTGTACATAGACATTCAATACTTGTATGAGCTTAATAAGTGTCAGATTTCCTGTCAGTGTCCTATGAATGTTTTGTGTGTAAAAAAAGTAAACAATACGCATGCGTGCTTGTGTTTAGTTTAACATAAATACGCTTACAGTGCACTTTTTTTTCATGTTTGTCCGGTGGTTGAGTTTTATGTTGCCACTGCGGTGTTAACCTGGTGGTAAAATGGTGTAATCCGCACGTAGACGTTAGGCTCCTCACACAAAACCGTGAGGAGGACCACTGACCTCCTGTTCATGCTGGACGGGGCGGCCAATCAGCTGCCGCGACACTGTGATGACACCGCCGTCTGCATGCTCTCAGGCCTCTACACGCATGTTTCTACCGCTGCTTATTAAAGTCAGCTGTCTGTCGGTGAGGTTGACATCAACGTCCACGGGGGGTTTAGGTTGGGCCTCCGGGGGTTCCGAAGACGCCGCCATTCATAATCAACAGGCGGGCGAAAGGAAATGGCTTTTTCTTGTGTAATGGAATTGAAAGGAGAAAAGTAGAGAGGATATTGGAGCTTGTCTCATGGCGATATTGCAGCTGTCAATCATATTCCGTGGGCTGTGTTCACTGACATTTCTCTGGAGTTATTCCCCTAATAATGTATAGAAATATACAGGGAGGGGGGCCTTATAGCGTGCTGATGGTAATGTGATGCGACGCCAACAAGCATGAAAGATACATACTGTCATCTTCGCATCAAACGGGAAGGAATGCTGCTTCTTCATCTTCCTTCGTCTGTCAAAACCTACTCTTAACTTTGACACATTTGACCCAAATGATGAGTCTCGTCTGAAAATCTATACTGTATTATTATTTTTCACCGAAAACAAATCAATCTTTTTAAACGACGTCAGCCTGACACATACATCTCAAACATTCCATATATTTTTGTCATGTCGCCGCATGCTTTGAATGGGAAAAAGTAGCGCCATCCGGTGGGCAAGTATAAAAATTGTACGTTTTTAGAATATTATAATATTTCTACGTTTTTATAATCCCGAACGCCCGAGCCCAACAACGTATTTACGCATCTTTTACGGGGTTTTTTTGCGCGAGAGGCAAAAAGAGGTGGTGACGCAACTCTCCACTAAGGCATTTCACTTCAGAGCACTTTCAAGCCATAAAAACGGCCACAAGGTGGCGGAAGTGCGTTTGATGAGCGCTCGGCAGAGATCACGTGAAGGGAAAAACACACATGACAGGAAGGAGGAAGTGAGAGAGCGTGGAGGAGTGCAGCGTGCAGAAGGTTGCGCATTGTAAGGAAATTTTAACACATGCGCACGCACATGTGCACGTGTTCAGCTCCATATGTGAAAACTATAAATAGCTCACGGTGTTATATTTGTAAATAAGTTGTTATTTTGATGTAAAACAACCCCTTTTTTGTGTTGTTTATGTCGGTATAGTTCTTTAGATATTTGAGCTGTTACAAAAGAAAAAAAATATTTGTGTCAAACTAAAAGTTATGCTTGAAATGTATCTTTTCACAAAAAGCTGTTTTTCTCCCTTTTCTAGTCAGGAAGTGATATTTTCCTGAAACTCACCGATGCTCTACTGCTGATTACGAAAGAACGGAAAAAGGTAGAAACTAACTTTTTTTTTCTGATGAAAGACAGGAATCCAATCTTTCTTTTGGTAGGTTCCATGTTCATATAACCATAGAACACAATACTCTGTGTGCCTTGCAAATCAGTCAAAATCTTCTAAAACGGCCCGTAGGGATTGCCTTTTGAAAAATGGCTGGGATTGAATGAGTTAAAGATAACCGTGGAGTCAAAAATGGCATTTTTGAAATTATTTTCAATGGGGCTTTTTTTTTTGTGTGTGTCGGCTGATGTGAAGTTTTGCCTCTTGAAGCTAATTGAAGGAAACTCTGGCAAACTTCACCCAAACTTCACTTCATTTAACATTTGGGGAAAACCAGAAAGGCCCAAATGACCCTAAAGAAGGAAATAAACATGACAGATTGTATCTTCCTCAGCATGGGTGCGTATATGTGACAGATAACAACAGTTAGATGGTTGACAGTCAGACTTGGACATTGACGTGTCTGTCTGGGGGTGGGACGGGGGGAGGTTGGCGGCAAAATAAGCATGAGATACCAGAAGTGACTGTGGCTGCCTTCAACCCCCACCAACCCCCAACCCCCGAATGACACTTCCAGCCTGTAATCATGGCTTGACTACACCCCCCCACCACCACCACCAGCACCACCACAGTCTCCCATCCTGGCTCCAACCCCCCCCAAACCCCTCACGGGCTGGCAGCAGACAGTTAGCCAGACTGTCTTATCCTCCCCCTCCAGGGAAGAGGAAGAGGAGGGTGTGTGGGGGCTGTCTATTGGCACACAGGCATCCCAGCATGCATGCGCGCGTGCACACGGGCAAGTGTGCCGGAATTCAAGCACACACATCACGTATAACGCACAGCAGGCGAACGCAAGGACAGCTATAAGAGAGCGTTTGATGTATAAATACAGCACACCTGGGACACCTACAATCAATAATGAATGCGAAGGTATTTCAAAACAATCTAGAGGACGTTTACGTCAGCCTTGAGCCTTGGATGTCACACACACATGAGCCTCCCCCCCACGCCATCCCCACCCACATCATCTAGATAACGTACTGTATATATGTTTTATGTTTATACTTAATTGATGCATCTTTGTACTCTTTATAGTTTTGTTTTTAAAAATCACAAATCTTTAATATTTATTCGTCCATGTTCTATGCCGCTTGTCCTCACTTGGGTCGCCGGGGTTTGCTGGAGCCTATCCCAGCTGGCTTTAAGCGAGAGACTGGTCGCCAGCCAATGGCAGGGCACATGTAGACAAACAAGCATTCACACTAACATTCACACCTATGGACAACTTAGCGCGGCCAGCTAAGCTAACATGCATGTTAGCCCTCACATGCTAACTGCAACCAGAGATGCCCAACGGAGATTCGAACCCACACCTTCCGGATCTCCTGACTGTTGGGCCAACACGGTAACCACTCGGCACTTTTTCACCGGGCATACTTTCATACGTGTAGTTTATTTGTTATTATTTCTTAGAGTTACTTTTTGATGTTTATATTAATCATTTGTATTATTTTTTATTATTTTAATTGAAATGTTCATATGTATTCAATATTGAGGATTAGGTAGCACTGAACATGAATGAATGTATTTCATGTTTTACTCTTTCATTAGGCTATCTATTAGCTTGTTATTTTAATATGAAATATTTTTACATTATTATTGAGTTCATGTATTAATTTGGTGTATATAAATAAATATTACCAACAGTGTTTTTATATTTGTATTTCTATGTAGTTATTATTTTGCTTTTTTTTAATAGGCAAACATTTTGTATTTTTATGATAAACTTAATTACAAATATTTTATTTAAATACAAATATTTGAATTTATTTTAATTATATTCAGAAGTATGCTATATAAAATTGTATTAATAATTCTAACAACATATATTAAAATGTAGTTTCTTTTTATTAGTAATATATAGTATTTGTATTTAATAGTTACAATTTTCTGTAAATGTATATGTGTGCGTATATTTATATATATATACTGTCAAACTTGTCTATAACGGCCACTAGAGGGAGTCTGCAAAAGTGGCCGCTATAGACAGGTGGCCTCTATAGACAGGTCGGCGTCCAGTTTGAATATTGACATTGTCTCACACGAGGAAATAAACAGTGTCACGTGTTACAGGCATTGCCTGGACAGCTATGTAGTGGGGCTTGTTTAACCTTTGCTTGTGGGCAAGCAGGAAGGAGAGACGATGCTGAGAGATGTGTGTGTGTGTGTGTGTGTGTGTGTGTGTGTGTGTGTGTGTGTGTGTGTGTGTTCTGAGCTGCTGTCTGGTGGCCGCGTTCAAGAAATAAAGTTGGCAGAAGCAACAGGAGAATTTTCCTTCTTTGCTTCGGAGCTGAGTAACACTGACAAGTTAACAGACTAGTAACGAACGGAAAAGAAGACGGCTTTTTTGTGTCAAATACAGAAGATGAGGACTTTGATGGATTTGTGGATGAGGATTGATCAAAAATAACGTAAGTACATTCTAAAATACTTCAATTAAGTACAACCGAACTCAGTTTTGCTCCCGCTGCCGCATGCATGCTAGCGTATGTTTTTTTTTATTGTAGCGTCGCTGGGAGCACGTCCTGTTCCCAGCCTACTTTGCGGTAATGTTTTGGTGCAAATGCTCTTAAAGTTACATGTTTGACCAGGAAATAGCCAGCTCAAAAGAAGACGGCTTTTTTATGTGGAACAACTGACAGTTTGTGTGGATCTTGTGAATGATTGTGACTGAGCTAGGACTAGTAATTAAAGTCTACACACGACGGCTTCATTGATTGAAAAACAAAACTTTTTCGTGCATGAAGCTTCTACTTGAGTTGGTAATTTGGCCGCTATATACGGTCAGATATTGACCAAGGGAGACAAAATGGGTGGCCGCTGGCTGCGTTGGACAGGTGACTGCTATACACAGGGTCTATAACATGTAAATTTGCTGCGGGGGATTTTTCAGTGGCTGCTATAGGCAGGTGGCCCTTCTATAAAGGTGGCCGCTAAGACAGATAGATATATTTATTATGTCACTTTTATTAGTCAGACTACATGCCAACTCAAGCGATGAAATCACAGTTGCATTTCAAAGAACGGTTCATGTAAAGAGCAAACGTTTTTTAAAACGTCATTTTTCCAAATGTATGCTTGTTGAAGCTCCCAAAAAGTCGACCTGGTTGAACTATTCCAACAGCACGTAAAAAGCACCAGCAGGATGCCCTGTGATGTACGTCGTGCTGGTTTGTAGCCGCGCATTTCTGGTTGCTTTCACAGGGTTTGTGTTGATGTGAGTGGAGATGCTGTGGTAATGCTTCTCTAGGCATTATTGGCAGGGGCGGGGTCAGGGTCATCCGGTCTGAGGGAAGTCATGGATACACCACTGTTGCACACACAAACACACGCACACACACACGCACACACACACACACATATATGCACACTGCAGACTTGAAACCGCTTTAGTTGTATTAGTGAGGTTAGGGATTTAGCTAGCGCTGTTATCAGGGCATGTTTTCAAGGAATAAGGTCCAGTCATGTGACCCCCCCCCCCCCCCCCCCCCCCCCCCACACACACACACACACATAAAATCCATTGTAAGAATGAATAATTGTCGTGCAGAATGACAACATGTCTTATTGTTTCAAAGACAATCTTTGATTAGCATTTTTGCAGCAGATTCTCCAAAACGGCAAATCACATGGAGGATCTTTGGCTGGCGTTTTTGTAGTACGTCCTGAAAAACAGCAGAGTGTGTGTTTGTTATTTACAAAATCTTTAGCTAGTGCCGTTGCAGGAGAGTCCTTAAAATAGCTTAGAGGATCTTTGACAAGAATTTTTGCAGTAGACCCTGAAAAACAGCAGAGTGTGTGTTTGTTATATAGAGGGTCTTTGGCTGGTGTTGTTGCAGGAGATTCCTAAAAATAGCATAGAGGATCTTTGATAAGCATTTTTGCAGTAGACCCTGAAAAACAGCAGAGTGTGTGTTTGTCATATCAATGATCTTTAGCTTGCGTTGTTGCAGGAGATTCCTAAAAATAGCACAGAGGATCATTAACTAGCATTTTTGTAGTCAATCCTGAAAAACAGCAGAGTGTGTGTTTGTTACATAGGGGATCTTCAGCTAGCGTTTTTGTAGTAGGTCCTAAAAAGCAGCAGAGCGTGTGTTTGTCATATCGAGGATGTTTAGCTGGTGTTGTTGCAGGAAATTCCTAAAAACAGCACGGAGGACCTTTCAGTAGCATTTTTGCAGGAAATCCCGAAAAACAGCAACGCACTCCTGTCATTTTGACTCATATTTTTGAGGCAGATTCCAAAAACAACAGCAATGCATTTCTATTATAGACATAAACAATCTTTTACTAGCACGTTTTCAGTAGGTCCTTATGAACAGCACAGCACTCCTGAGGATCTTAGACTAGCAATTATGCAGTACATTCCGAAAAACAGCGAAGCACTCGTGTTGTAGAAGCTGTTAGAGGATCTTTAACTAGGGAGCTCCTTAAAAATGTCATATAGAGGATGTTGGCTGAAGTGTATGGCAGATATGCCATCTATTATTGATGCCAATTGTGTATAGCGTAGGAAGCGGGCTATGTCGTACGTCATGTAAAGTAGGTCTGGTGAATGTAGGTCTTTCAGACAGTGCATGTGGGTAAAGCAGGCTTACTGTACTAATCCGCTTCACAGACACCCATCTGACCAAGAGACAGGACGCGGCCCAGACGGGCACGCACGCACGCACATAAAGAGACACACACACATGAGTTGTGTGTCTTGAGTGGGTCATCGTCTTGCATTATCTGCAGCATCTCCTTCGTTTTTGCTCATTTCCTCCAGGCGTGGCACTGAATTCCTCCATCATTTCGGGGGAGGAAGAGAGTGCCTCTGTTGACTTTGTCGTTTCCTGAAATGCGTCACTGGCCGCCCGCCGCTGCCGCTTCCTGGCTGTGATGTCATCCGCCGGGTAATGACAAGGCCGAGAAGGGACATGGCTCCCGAAATAACTCAAAAAGAAAAACAAAGCCTTTAAAAAAAGGAGTGTAGTATTTGGCTACAACCAGCAGAGGCGCTGTTGATGCAGTCTTGACTTATTTGCTGTGTAAAGAAATGCATGACGTCCATGAAGATGGCACAACTTCTCCGGTATGGAAACAGGAGTTCAGAACATTTCGAAAAAAGATTTTGCCACCCCAATAAATGAAATTTAAAAAAAAATTACAATTAAGGTGTTATGAAAACATTTGTAGGCTGAGTTGTAAAGCAACAGGTGGCGCTATAACCCCGCCTCCTTGCAGAATGCAGCCAATTAGAAGCCTGAAGAAAGCAATTTGGGGAAAACAGTGAATTGAGTTGTAATAACTAAATAATAAATATAAAGTGAGCAAAATAGTAAAATAGAATACAAATATATATAATTATAGTTGTGTATATGAGGCTAATTATGCAAAACCTACAAAGTCAATTTAAGCCAGGCCAAAAAGGGTATATATATAAAGGGTATATATATATATATATATATATATATATATATATATATATAATATTCTGCATAAAAATATACAATATAGAAAAATGTAAAATATTGAATAAATGAAATCATTTGGATAAAATAAAATGAAAAATGTAATATATAGGATAAAAAATCATTTTATTTTGTTTGACACGAATAAAGTAAAGAAACCCACAACAGCGTGAGATATGTGTGTTTTTTTTTTATTATTTTGGCATTTCTTTGTTTTGCATTTATATTAAGCAAAGTGCATCTTATTTTTCTTTTTCTCATCAACACATTGCACAATACATAAATAATGATGCATATAAAACGTCTTCGTATTTACAATTAATAATATATTTATATATATTTATATATATATAACATAAAATACATTTCTTGCCTCTTATTTCTTTTTTATTAATTCTTATTAAAGAAAGTCTCTTGTGGGAACTTTTGCAATAACTTTCTGTGTTCGAGCGTCTGGAACAAAAAAGGAGGAAGGGGAGGTAAGTGTCCGAGGATGAAGAGGGGGGGACTCGGCCGCCACTATCGTGTGTTGAAGATGACCTCCAACCAGCAGGGGCAGCTGCTGATGAACTGTCGTGTGTAGCACTGTCCCCAGCCCTTCACGAAGCTGATCTGCACCGTGAAGCCCGTGCGCGGCTGCTGCGTGAACTCATGGTCGTTGGGTCTCTGCAGGCTGCTGGCCTTGTCGTAGTCGAACGCCTTGATGGAGAACCCGGGGAACACCTTGTGCACCAGCAGCGTGCGCGAGTCCGGGTTGTCCAGTGTGGCCGACTTGATGAAGATGGGGTAGCAGCTGCGGTTGTACACCCACACGCCGTCGGCCTCGCGCGTCAGCTGGATGCCGTAGCCGATCTTGGTGCGGACCATCTGCACCAGCTGAGACTTGTTGTCCGAGCAGAGCTGGCCCAGGCAGAAGCCGTTCCCCTGAGGTAGATCGTAGAAGATGTCCAAGGAGGACTCCTGGACCGAGTAGAGGCGCCCCACGCGGGTCTTCTCCTCCCAGTAGGCCACCACGCACCAGTGGGCCCGCTCGCCGGACCCTTGAATGGCCAGGGAATCTGGGACAGAACAGGAGAGGGATGGTTACAAGCTGATGGTAAAAAAATAGCGCATCAAACAAGGCACACATCAGCCCTACTCAACTGGGGGGGGTGTGGGTCTAATACTGCCCTTAAATGATCGCTCCGATCCGCACCTTCACTTCAAAACCTGCCACAGATGATCTTTCCTACAAAATAGCGTGCTCCTGTCATATTGACGATCTTTGACGAACATTTTTGGAGGAGATTCCTAAAAATTGCAGAATGTTCCTAACACACAGAGGACCTTTGACTAGTGTTTTTTTTTCACCAGCATATCTTTAAAAACAGCAGAGGGGTGTCACATATAGAGGACCATTGACTAGAATTTTTGCAGTAGATCCCTAAAAACAGCAGAATGTTTGTGTCACAGAGGAGTTTTTCCCCAATATATCCTTAAAACCACCACAGGAGTGTAATATCGAGGATCTTTCACTAGCGGTTTTGCAGTAGATTCCTAAAAACTGTAAAGAACTGCAAAGAACGTGGTCTCTGGTCTCATCATTATCGAAACAGAGGGCCCGTCCAGACCCCCTCAGCAGCAAAAGGTCCAAGGAGGCCGCATTGCTTGCTAGTTGCTGCAGCGTTCTTTCAAACGCCTGCTCTGACCAGGAGGATTAGCAGCCCAAAAAAGCCCCTGCTTCCATCGGCCCGTACAGGTGAGAACATTTCAACCCCTAATTGAAGAAGCCATCCCGCTTTCATTTGCTGAATTTGCATAATGTCCCTCACCTTTGGGTGCAAAGTGCAGATTTGGATTGCACTGCTTCAAGTAAATCATTCATGGCGGCAAGCTAAACCAGCCGTCCTGATTTTGCTATGCGTTTTTAGCTCATTTTTTGTGCTCATTAATAATTGATTCGGAAGTATGTCAGCATTTTTAATCATTTATATACCGATTCCCTGACAAAAAAACAACGTGAATCTCGGAAACTTCCCCTGTCCAGCATCCAGGTATTTATTTCACAGTCACACTGGTCGAATTTTTGGCTAAAAAGTTACCGAATCGATTTAGAGTTACTGAATCGTTTCGGATTGCATCGTTCTGAAATGAACCAACATCGTCCTTGAATCGTATCTGCAAACACGAGTCATTTATACGAACAGAATCGCTATTCAAACGAATCGTTCTTGCCTAGTAGGCAATCTTTGACAAGCATTTTTGCAGCAAGGTCCTTAAAAGCAGCAGATGGCAGCTCTTTAGCTAGCATTTGTCTTGCGACTCAATCTGCATTCCCTTCCACCGACATGCTACGTTATTACGCTATTTGTTTTTCCTTGCCTCCGTCGCCAAAGTGGTAACTCATGTTGGTCCCATACGTTTTTTTGAAGGACATAAAAATTGAAGCCAGCTATAAAGCGGCTTGTAAAATCCCTTCGGTCACAGGCGGCATTCCTCAGCAGTCATCACACCGAAATGAAGACGTCAACGAGTGGCGCTCGTCGCTTTCAAACAATGACACCTGATATCACATTGATTAGCACCCCCCCCCCACACCAACATTCTTCCCCTCTTTCTGGTGGAATTCTTGGAGACAGAAGCGACGCAACCGCCGGGCAGGCAAGCGTCCACACGCACGACACCATTTGCCGAGGCATTAAAGCGCTTATCTTCTGTCTGGCTCGCCCGTGTTTTCGTTAGCGGCGCGGCCAACAATGCGCTGACGTCACCGCAATCATCTCGCGGCGCGCTGCAGGAAATCATTCCTTGCAAAAGGGGTGGGAGTTGAATAGCATTCCCATAAACATTCCCTCCCCTCTTAAGGGTCTTAGCGGGGAGCGCGTGGTGGTGGTCTCAAACAAGCGAGGCCTCGCCAAGGCTAAAGTTTCCTGAGCGTAAAAATGAAGCGTAGCATTGGCCGAGTTCCAATTTCCAAGACCCAGCCCCCCCCCCCACCCCCACGCCTCCTCATATCTCTGTTCCGCAGCGACTCCCGCCCCCCGCTCCTAGAAAGGTGGGAGGAAGCACACAGTTGGACTTTGTAACTTTTGCGTCCTCTCCACTAATTGCGCCGTCTTGTATGCGGATTTACTTCCTCGGCAAAGGCAGGCTAAAGGGGCCGGCCCCCCCCCCCCCCCCCACCCCGCCCCCGTTCTCCTCGTTTCATCTCGCAGTAGCTGCGGACGTAAGCGGTAATTTGGAGGGTCCCGCCGCAGACATACGGTGACTGCTAATGCGGCAGGATCCTGTGGCGGTCCGAGCGGCCTCGCCGTGGCCTGTCATTAGCCTTCATTAGACGCTGGGGCTGGGGGGCGGGGGCGGGTGTTTTAGGGAGGGGGGGGGGGGGGGGGTGGCGACTGAAAAGCCTCCTATAAAACAAGCGGAGCTGTGTTCTTTGAAGTTTGTCAGAGAGCCGGGCCCTGGGGAGTTTATCGTAAATCCAACCTCGTGGGGCACAGAGTGGGGGGTTGGGGTGGGGGGTGGGAGCATGTGGAGGTGTGGGGCGAGCTAAGTAGCCAGCTCGCTACCTTTTTAGACTAGGAGGGCAACGAAAAAGCATTTATCTTCCAGATAAGAGACAGAACATGTCGCCAGTGATGGCTTGGAGGGCCCCTGGTGGTGGTGGGGGGGTCGAGGGGGCGCTCACCTGGGGGGGTCCAACCCCCGAAATGGAGTGTGTGTTTGTTATTGCTAGGAGAGACAGGGCCTGGCGTCAGAGGTCATTAGAGCTTGGCTGCCTGTCTGAGCCCGTCAGTGCAGCCCTGCTATTCGGGACGACACGCCGGCCACGCCCCCCCGCCCTGGCCCCCATCTTCACATACTAAAAGCCACGAAGATGGACAACACAGAATACGGCCTGTTTATTTGCCACAAACGTTAGCCAGACCAAAAAAAAAAGTATTTTCTGACATAACCAGGATTGAAAGTGGTTACCGTGCCAGCATTTTTTTGGCCAAAAGGGGCTCCGCCCGCAGTTACCTCACAGGAGGGCGAAAACGATACAGGCGCTCTTCCGTCTGTGGCACGCAGCCCTGTCAGGAGTGTGTTCACAGCTTGTCCTGACAGCAGACAGGCTTACACCTCATGCTCAACACACACTGGTGGGGGGCAGGGAGAGGGGACGTGTCTTGTTGCAAGTAAATTTTGGAAGACATCCTCGTCCTCGTCTTACAGTCTGACGCTATTTGCGGCACCCATAGGTGTTGTCTGCCCGAGCGTCTTCCGTCTGTACATCTGTCTGGACGTCATTAGTCCACCTGCTCCCCCTGAGCCCGAACGTCTCAGTCTCCTCCTCGTCCACCGAGGATAATCTGGCTAGCCGGGCAGTCTCGAGGCCATCTGTCAGCCTCTTTTGCGCCTGTCAGTCGTCTGCACCCCTCCGGGCTACAGCCTCACACGGAACAAAAAAAACGTTCCCTAAGGGACACCGTGGCGTTGTTATAAAAGACAATATGGTGGGGCACCAACTGCTTAGCTAGGCTACATAGCAGCAAAACTACAGTGCTCTTTCTTCCAATTTCTCATTAAAATCCAAGAAGCACAAACAAAAATGTGGTCCAAAACCATTTTAGATACCTACCTAGCTAGCTAGCAGGTGCGCTATTCTTGGTCACATAGTCGCTAACTAGCACAGGTAGCTACGCAGAATTTGTGAAGCCCTGTTTTTCCTAAATAAAGTTTTTACTAAATACACACTTTAAAGACAACAATAGAAACATACTGTGCTGTATAAAATGTCATTTCTTCACCCCAGTAAATAGAAAGGAGCATAAAATCTTAAAAAAAATTGAAAAATATTTACTTAAAATTAAAAAAGCAGCTATGGGAGTGCAAAGGTTAACCATAAAATCCAGCTATGAAAATATCCTGTAGATAAAACTGAATTAATGCGTTGAAAATGTTTCAGAAGGGTTAGCCAAAGCAGATTTGAGCATTTCTGAAGAGTGGACACTAAGCTAGCTGAGGCAAACTGGCGTGTTTGAGCTACTAGCTAACCGCTACCAGGCGTAGCATTATCAGCCACCAGCACAGGTTGCTGGGCGGAAGATAGTCCCTGAATACGTACTGTAAAAACAATACTACACCCATACTCTGTATGTATTTTCGCCATTCCACCCAGTGCCATCTGCCGAAGATAAATCGTCAAAAACTAGCAGGTGATGAGGAGCGTAGAGTCTCAAAAAATGCTGCTAGCGTGTCGCTTAGGTGGCAGATTGTGCGTGCGTCACTCATTAGACCTCGTTTAGATGCATTTTACATTACGTTTAAAATAAATAACTAAATAACAAAGGCAGCTGGTGGGAGCGCGCGGGTTAGCCATTTTAGTCGTGCAAACCAAAACACATCCCTAGCATGTTTTTCCCAGCTAATTTAATGGCTAATTGGATAATTACCATATGCTCAACAACAAAGACATTCTGTAAATAAATGCGACATGATAAGCTCCAGGGTTAATTTTTTTTAAAGAGCGGACGCTAAGCTAGCTGGGACAATTGGACGTGTGCAAAAGGAGGGATGGGGGGGGTTGTCAACTGAGTGGGTGCTGGCACAGTCTGGACAGGTTAATCATTATCTCTCGTCTGTCTCCACACACACACACACACACACGCACGCGCGCGCACACACGCACACTTTTTGCCAACTCAGCACGGTCATGAGGTTACACCCTGCACATAAACAACCTTCAACTGTGGACGTTTGTAACTATTCAAGACTGTCGCCAATCGATGCACACAATCTTTGTACGTATACTATGTGTGTGTGTGTGTGTGTGTGTGTGTGGTCGTGTGGTTATTGTAAACACACACACACACACACACACACACACACACACACACACACACACAAAAACACAGCAGCTGAGCAGTGGAATGGGAAAGACGTGAAGGAAACAACTTAAGGGGGGGTGGAGGAAGAACTCTTGGCGGCGCCTTGTTTTCTAAGTCAACACCCTCTCCACAGTCAGGAGGGGGGAGAAAGTCTATTCCAAAAGGTCAAGGGTCGTGCTGTGGAGACATTCCTTTTGTTCCACAGCAGACGTCTCACTTGTCACCAAAAAAAAAAAAAAAAAAAAAAAAAGCCAGAAGCTTTCTATAAATCGTTTCCCATGAAGTGGGGCACCCCAAGGTTCTGTTTTTGACACCCCAATGTTTTTGCTTTGCCGGCATCAGTGTGCGGCAGCTGTGTTAGCCACGGTGTGTAATTAGCCCACCAACAATATCAAAGGCAACAAAGTCAAGTTAGCAAAAAAAAACACCTCGGTGCCGACAAGTGATGCTCATTCGCACAACTTCACAACACCAACAGACGTGCACCTAGCTAGGTAGCTAACACAATCACCAGGGTTAGCTTTCTTGAGCGCGTGTTCTTGTTGCTAGGCAGAACTTGCGCCTCGCAAGCCCAATAAAAACAAAGCATGCCAGGCAAATTCGTAGAATAGTGGAAAAAGGCCTTTTTTTCGTTTTAGCTTGTGGCGCGCAAAAGGAGTATTCATGAAAAACGTCACAAACGAAACACAATTGAAAACAGAATCCGCGGGATTAATTTTCCTGTTGCTAGGCAGATTTGTCTCCTGCCTGTTCTCTTTCGCTTATATTTGTATTATTTCAATCCAAATGAAACGAACAAAATTTGCGCTTGCTTGTACTAAAACTTTAACAAACGGGGTTACAGTCGTGCAGATGGCATTTTATGAGACTCCTCAAACACAAAACCCATTTTTTCGATAAATGTTACCTTTTTACTGTCCTTAAAGGCATCATAAGACGACGTCGGTGTGCTTTAGCTTTAAAAAGGAAGCGGGGGGGGGGGAAGCCAAGCGAGTCCCGATGGCAGGAAGGCTAAAACAGGGGAGTGGGAACACAAAATCAGACCGACTGGCAGACATTTCTTCCAAAGGAGTATCCGGGCTGCCAGGCCAGAGAGAGAACGAAAGAGAGATCAGGAACGGGAATTTTCCGCGAGCGATAACATGATCTCCACGTCAGGAGAGAAAAAGAGAGAGCATCATCCCGAAGAACATTTTGTTCTCCTGCAACACCTCCTTCTTCCTCGCGCCGAGTTATTATTGCAACACCTCATCATCACCATCATCATGCTGACCACACACACGCACACACACACACACACCATTCTCCGATGCCCAGATTTCCCAGGGCGACAGGACAAATAAACACCACCTCGCCGCCGCGTGCAGGGTGCCAGGCGGCGAGCGCTGATGATGTCATCCTAAGATTATATCCTGCCTGCCGCCGCTGACTCACAGATGCACCAAGACACGCCCACTCCTCTGTGCCGTTCAGGCGCCGTGGGAAACTCAAAAAACCAAGCAGACAACCGGCAGAGCCAGTCTTGTCTTCTGCTGCGATTTTTTTTTTTTTTTTTTTTTTTTAAATGGAGCTCTACCTTTTTTGTGTCTGCGTGTGTTGCGTAACACACTTTAGTGCATATTTACTTGGCCGCCCGCCGACAAAATGTGGCCTTTAAATTACAACCGAACGGCCTGCAGTTTTGCAGCCGGTGTTTAAAAAGAGCTGAGCCATCCTGTCACGTAGCGCGGGGGTCCCCAAGCACCCAGTACCGGTCCCTGGGCGGGGCCGAACCGGGCCGAGGAAAGCTTTCAGGCGCAAAGGCTAACTAAATACAATTTTAAGTAAATGCGTATCAATTTTGTAAATATGGGCCATTATTTTATTCACAAAATAATATAGTTTGAAGTTTTTGCATGTTTATGTTGTTTGTTGCGAGTGTCCCGCTTTGTTTGACGGTCCTTGAACGCACCACCGTACGTGCGCTAGCCTTCACTCTGTACAGATGGTCAACTATACTGTATTTTTATCGTTTTACTTTCACTTCATATTTGCTCCCAAATGCTGATACTGTGTGGGGACGCACAAAGGTAAAGTTTGATGACGTTATCGAGTGCTAATGTGTTTATTTGTTGTGTGCACAAGTTCATCATGTCAAGTTAAATCATGTTAGCACACTGCCCGTTAGCACACACGCCAAGCTTATACTGGCGGCTGGTGGGTCTCTATTCACTTTGTGCTTTTAATTTGAAGTTTTACACATTACATACTAAATGAGATCAATTACGTCGCTATACGACCCCCCCCACCCCCGGTCCGCAGAGATTTGTGGGAACACGCGCCGGGCCGTGGGTCCGAAAAGGTTGTGGACCACTGATGTAGAGGACTAGCATTTTGCGGTAGGTGTTTATGGATCTTTTTGCTAGTGTTTTTAAAGTTCATCCTAAAAAAACAGGCATGAGAGGATCTTTGACCAACATTTTGCAGAAGGTGCTTAAAAACAGCTGAGCGATCCTGTCGTGTAAACAATCTTTGACTAATTTTTGCTTAAAAACAGCAGCGCACTCTCCATATAGAGGATCTTTGACTAGCGTTTTCCTCGTCACGGATCTCTGACCAGAACTGGACTCACGAGACCAATTGGGAGGGGGGGGGTTAGTCACTGTACACTGCTGATGGGGATGTCATCCAACTTCATGTCAAAAAAATCCAGACTATCCCTTTAACAACAGCAAAGCGCTCCTGTCACACAGGATCTTTGACTAGTGTTTTTACAGTGTGTCCTTATAAAACAGCAGCTCACTCCTGTCATTTGGAGGATCTTTGACGACCATTTTTGCAGGACATTCCTAGAAACAGCAAAAGCTTCCTGTCCGATAGAGGATCTTTTGCAGGAGGTGCTTAAAAACAGCAAAGAGCTGCCGTTATGTCGCGTTTTGACTGATCTTTGACTAAAAAATGTGGCCCCCGGCGCAATTTAGTTGAACAGCCCCGCTTTAGTGTGTGTGTGTGTGATAGACATAAAAAGCCCCCCCCCCCGCCCAGGACTACATGAATGAACAGGCTGCAGGGCGAAGACACACCAGGAGCGGAGCACACAGACACACACAGCGCAGGAATGCGTCTCCGTGTATTTCCATTTCCGTCTTTATCCCGTCATGCCTTCCTCATGTCAGCTTCCACAGTAACAATGTTCATCTTGTTCTGGGCTGCCCTCCAGCTCTGCATAG
This sequence comes from Dunckerocampus dactyliophorus, assembly GCF_027744805.1. Taxonomy (NCBI): domain Eukaryota; kingdom Metazoa; phylum Chordata; class Actinopteri; order Syngnathiformes; family Syngnathidae; genus Dunckerocampus; species Dunckerocampus dactyliophorus. Next base: position 17,455,236 of record NC_072835.1, on the reverse strand, counting down.
CTTCCAATGGGCCAGAGAGGGGTTGGGGGAGGGCGGGGGGGCGTCCCCTCCCCTTCCTGCTAAAAGGTAACGACGCTGCTCTCATAAGACAAGTAAAAAAAATGTGAGAATATTCAGCAGAAGGAACCGGCGGCCCAGGGCCCACATTCCGTCCTCCTCCCGCCATCGGTCGCTGTTTTTTCGATTTGTGCAGCATAATGACACAGGGTGGAGAAAACAAGAGGACGGCCAAAAACCATAATGAAGTCGCCTTTGCCAGGAGGCAAGAGGCGGCTTTGGCTGCCTCGCAAAGAGAGGAAGTAAGGGGGGGGAGTAATGAGAGATCCCGGGGCCTGACTCGGAGCGGCGCCCGGGATCTCTCTCTCTCCCCCCCTCTCTCTCTCTCTCTCTCTCTCTCTCTCTCGCAAATTACAGAGGACGCCGCAGCAAAAGCGCAAGCCTCCACCCAAAAGACGCCATCTTGCCTCCATTCGGGGCCTCCTTGAAGGAAGCATGGAACATCGCCAACATCGCCATCATAAAACCTTGAGTAACTGCCGCACAAGTGAAAAAAGAAGTTAAGCACGGAAAAGAAAAAAGAAAAAAAGATACAACGCTCCATCTCAACTTTGATCACTAGTGAGGACGCTTGTGTTAAGGTTGACTAATTAATGTCACTACTCGTCTTTTATTGTGCAGTACTTGGCTGCAACCAGCAGGGGCGCTGTTGGTGCAACTAGCTTGCGGTCTAAAAAGGACAAAGTTGAGCTGTGCTAACCAGTTCGGTTTTATTCAACCGGTTAGTTCATGTGACCTATATTGTAACTTCTTCTCTAGTTGCCTGGCTGTAACCAGCGGGGGTGCTGTGGATTTGGCTAGCTTGCGGTCTAAAAAAGGACAACATGACGTAAGCTGTGGGAATTTTAACGATTTCTATGACATTTAATGTTCGGTTATCGTAACTTATGGTGTATGTAGTTTTTGCCTTGCGTAAGTAGCACAAGCAGGAAACAAGAGACACTGCTGATTCAACTTTGCCGTCTAGAGAACGCTGTGTCATTTTTCTTTTAATGACATTGACAGCTTAGCTAAAATCATTTCTGGTGTACATAGCCATCGTCTTTTGTGTGCTACCTGGCTGCAACCAACACAGGCTCTGTTGATTCAACTTGTTTGCGGTCCAAAAAACCCCTAGAACATTCAAAAAACCCAAGTTAAAAGCAAAAAGACGCTTTTGAACTGAAGTCTGTTAACATACGCAAACGTCTTGCGTCACAGCAGTTCTCACTATGTAGCCTTTTAGACTTTAGAGACCCCCCGAAATGTCACAAACTTGTACATGTTCAAGAAAAAGATGTCAGATATCAATGTCCTCTTCTTTCTGCTTCTCCTGTGTGTGTTTTTTTAGAAGAGGCCTCCCTCTCTCGCCTTTTCCCTCAAAGACATGAGGTCATATCCTGCCCATACCCTTTCCTCTCGCCGCTAACCCAAACAAGGCGGGAATGCCGAGAGCGAGGAGGAACACTGAGGGTGCTCTGTTCAGGAGTCAGGCTGGAAGTAAGTTTCCGGGAGGTTAAAAAAAAAATTATATTGGGTTATAAGGGTGACACTTCACTTCCCGTCATTAATGAATATAAATATCCCCAAAAATGGGGTCGTTGTTGCCATGACAGCCGGTTTGATTTAATGAGCCGAGGAGCCCAGGACTAAATTTAATCCGCTGATGAAGGTTGGACCTCCAGCGGATTGAGCGGATGACTAATTGACGTCGTGACGGGCCGCAGACATGCTGTCGAGAGAGGTGACTGGAATAAAACCGGGCCTAAATTTAAACAGCGGCGGGGAGGAAGCGCATGTGTGACAGTGGGCCGTGTGCCAGGGCTTGCACCGGGTCATTCTATCTGCCTGCCTCTATGTGTGTGTGTGTGTGTGTGTGTGTGTGTGTGTGGACATGAGACCGCAGTATACTGGATCCTCTTACGCGGCAGGCACTCCGGGTCAGTCCCCCGACGGCACCAGCAGGCATGCCACCAACCAACATGCGGTCACCAATGTGCTTCTGTGTCTTTCAATTCAAGACTCCCATACCAATTCTGACAATTTTAGACAACTTTATTTGCTCCAGCACACCTACACACGTCGACCCACGCCTGTGTCATGCCAGGCTCACAGAGATATTTGGGCTGGACGCCAGAATTTTCAAAAGCCCTCATCAATTCTAAACAGAAGTAGACGTGGGCGCTAGCTGGGCTGCTTGCACATGAACTAGAATGGCACTCAGTTGAACGCAGACCTCCGGCAAGGCTGAACAATCTTAAACTGGGCCAAAAGCAAATTGTAGCTCTTCATAGGTAGAAGCCTCCCGCATATGCCCCCCTGTCTTTAAGGTTTAGGCATTATTTCATGATAAATGAAGGAAAATGTCTGGGAAATGCATTGTTAACAAAAGTGGACAAAATGTTACTGTGGTTTTGTACAGTGGATCTGCAGCCTACTCTAAAGTTCCCTGGGAATTGGTAGTTTTTACTGTAATTCTGCCAACTGAGAAAACGCTTTGCTAAGGTCAAACACGGTGTGGCACTGCAAAGAATGCAACCGCCCTAATTTGGAACTCGCCACCTTGAATCTTCGACTTGCAATCATTCTGAATTCGAATCAAATTTGTTGTCAAAGGGACGTATGCGCCTAGATTGGCATTACACTTGTTTTACTTTTCCTTGACTAATGCCCTACTCATCTAAACGTCTTGAGGGATTCTGTTCAAAATCTTCCGTGTAGTGCTCCTTGGTGGAGGTAATACGGTTTCCACATATTGGTCTCCATTCACAAAATGGCCATTGTGATCGCTCTCGTCAGTTTCGGGGTCAACTGAAACCCACTCAATCAACACCCCCACAAGCGGCAGGCCTCTGGCCATCACCCCCACCCCGCCAAACACCCACCATCCCTCCCTGTTCTGCGCTGTGTTCCAAGCTGATGACGTGAGCCGGAGAGAGCGAGCGAGAGAGCCGCTAGCCTGGCAGGCAGCCTAGTTTGCATTTGCGCTTGTCACTGTCGCAGCTCGCTTAACTCCTTCCTTCCCGTCCAGAGCCAATAAATGCAAAAGTTTCAGTGTCCTTACGTGAACAAAGCACGGCCACAGTCAGCAAGGACTTCCCAAAAAAAAACCTCCCCCCCATCCGCTCCGCTTCTCTGGAAGAGAACGAATGAGGTGATTGAGGCAACTGGAAGGTCAGCGGCAGGCCTTCTGGGAGAGCCATGTTTCTTTTGTCAGGGCCCCAGAGGGAGGGTGCGGGGGAGGGCAGAAGGTGGTGGTGTTGGTGGGGGTCTGAACTTGCCAGGGAAATCATGAGGGCAGAACTTTTTCTGCCATATTTGCTGAGCTGAGGAGACCCATTCACAGAACTAGAAGAAACCAAGGGAGGAGTGGACACCCCCTTCAGGAACACGGGGCACCAACAAGGTTAGGCACCCTCCCCAGCTCCCCAGTCTTGGATTTCACAGTTAATACGAGCTGGGGACGTCCTGCATTGAAGACTTCAACTTGTCTAAAAAGGAGTAGGAAAAAGCTTATTTCATCCTATAGCTTCTGCGTGCTTCAGTTAGCATTTACTGCTAGTCTGGTCACTCCCTGTACCAGTTTTCCAGGTTTTTATAGGGAAAACAGAATAAAGAATGTATGGAGGATTTGGGTTCTTGTGTTGTTGCAAACAAAGGGGGAGGGTTGAGGGTAAGGGTGGTGGTGGAAATATGGGCAGCGAACACCAGCTGACATAAAACAGGCTTTAAAAAAACCCAGTAATGAGAACCATCTGAACCCAGAGCCGAGCGCTTTGCCTCTCTCTCTCTCATTCCGCAGTCCGCGGACACGGCGCCGGCTCAGGAGGGCTGCCAAAGGGGGGGATTAAGGGCGGAAAGCTGAGGAAGCCCCAAAACACATCCTGCATGGGGAGATGGGAGAAAGAAAGGCGCCTGTGTCTCGCTAGCTAGATCACTGCGGGTCTGCACATGTAGCATCTACAGAGTCAGCCCCCCCCCCCACCTCACACAAAGCGTTCGACGTGTTTGTCTTCTACAAGAAGACAAGAAAGAGAGCTGGACGTGGAAGGTGTGCACGTGGAGGAGTATTTACCTGAAAGCCCCACAGGGGCCGAGTAAGTGGTTTCCCCGGTCTCACCGGATGAAGGTCCTGAGTCCGGAGAATCTGGAGAGAAGACGAAGGATTTGAATTTACAGCCGTGTCTGTGTGTTCAGGGAGACGCTCGAGCAGCAGCTGCGGCACCGTCAATCACCAAGCTGAAATCAATGCCTAATGAAGACGCTGACGATGAAGCTCTCAACTGCATGTAGACTCGTAGACGAGACTTTCTTACAGCCGTGATAATCTCCCATAATCCACCGCTTCGGGAGAATCGTCAGCACTGCACTTTTTGTTTCGCTCCAAGATTCCCAATACTTAAATGTGCGGCTCGAACATTAAAAGATGATGGAAACAGGAAATAATAAGTGCGACTGTCATGTTTTGCCCAGCTTTAGGACGACAGACAAATGACTTGCATGCATAGTCGCTAAGCATGCGGCTTGAGAGCGAAAAGATCATGGAAACAGGTAACGGGTGAAACTACTTTAGGATGAGGACTGATAAAAACTGTGCCATCTGTTGACACGCCTGAAAACCTATAAATCTGAATAAAATGTTTTGAAAATGACACGGGTAATTGCGGCTCAAGTGCGAAGAGATGACGGAAAAACAGGTAATGTTTCATGTTTTCTCCTACTTTAGGACTACAAACTAGGCTAGGAGGTATTAAAGAAAGCGCGAGGCTTCGCTGCCACACGCACCCCAACCCGGCGCTTCCTGCAGTCCTGCTAACGAGCCGCGCGGGCATACAGCCCCTCTTGGCCAGCCTGCCGCGCTTTCATTGGCTGCCAACGACCTTGCCTGGGTCGCCCGGGCAACAGTTCACAGCTGACCACAGGGTTGAGAAAAGGAGGGAGGGGGGTTACACACTGCATGGATTATATCCCACCACCAGAGCTGAAACAAGGTGCCGATTTACATCAACGCCACTTTTAATGCTGCATCGGAGAGGGGCCGTGACACTGGCGACCTTACTTCCTGCTCCATGAATCAGTCGCTGTAAACACTCGCCACTTCCTGCTGATTTTTATTTACAACAGGGATGACCTTCTTCAGATTGCACTCACAGATATCAAACAAAATACAAGAAAATTGGAAGAGAATTGGAAGAAGCCAACACAAAATGTGACAAAAATACTCAGAATAATACAAATAATTTTAGCATGAGCACAAGCATCACTCATAGGAAACATGACTAGATTGCCTGAGGCTATGTTTTTTTTTGGGGGGGGGGTGTCGCCAGTGTCCTATTAATATACCCTTCAGTGTGCAGACTCCTCCTCGTGTTGGCGATAGCAGCTGAGTCCGAACAAATGGCGGAAAAGTGTGACAGATGATTTACAGTAGAGGCTAGCTAGCGAGCTCGTAAGTGAGCTAACCGTCTCCTGTGTCCCTCCCATGGTAATCGAAAATCTTTTTCGGCAAGACTTGCATAACCACTTCCTGGACCCAGCTTCCTATTTACTTCCTTATTGTGCTTCAGTCGCAGAGATGCTGCCGTTTCTTTCACCCTGACATTTCTTATAGCCAATAGGAGGCGAGGAGAAAGAGAAGGGGGCGGGGCTGGTTGGAGTATGGAGCCACAGCTGCAGCTGCAATGACTTCCTATTGTTTCCACTCACTGAAAGCCACTTTCTCCTTTTTTTTTTGCTGGCGGGCCTGGGCCAGCTGGTCGTCTGGCGTGGGGTCATTGTTTGAACCCTGAGCACTGACAGACGGGACTAAATGAGCCCCCCCCCACCCCCAAACACACACACTTCACCTCTACTCATCCCCATCGCCGTGCAGCTCACTTACACCACGCAATTCAGTTTTCAACTTTTTTTTCCTAGCATTTCCATGTTGTTAAGGGCATCAAAATAACCTTGTGCAACTGTGCGGCTCGAGCTCAAAGAGATGATGGAAACAGTAAAATACTACTAGCACTTTATTGTTCAAATTATTACTTTTTTACCGCTCTTCAAATTGTAACTTTATTCCTATGCAATGATGACTCTCTCGTAAAAGATTTTTTTTTCCTTGTAAAATGTTTTCACATAAAAATTACAACTTTAGTCTTGTAACATTACGACTTATCGACAGTAAAATTCTAACTTTATTCCATTTCAATAACTTTTAGATTCAATTATAAGTTATTCTTGTAATTCTATGACTTTGCTCTCACATCATTATTAACATTTTATACCTATAGAAATACGATTTTACAATCTTGTAAACCAAACTTTTTTCCATTAAATTCCAATGTATTCTTGATTTGCTATGATTTATTGTCATGCTACTCTTAATGCAGCTGTATATTTAACACCTATGGTCTTCTACTTGTACAATTGCAGCTTTTTTCACGTAACATATACTTCATTCTCATAAATTACAACTTTATTCTCCTAAAATTTGGACAGAGAAGCTCAGTTTTGTACACTATTTTTTTTTTTTGCATCCGCATTGGTAAAAGCTGGTAAGAGCATCAAAGCAACCTCGTATGATTGTGGCTCAAGCAGGAAGAAATGACGCTAACGGTAAATTACAACTTTATTCTTGTCAATTACGATTTTCCCTTTAAAATGATGACATTTTCCCCTCATCAAATTGCAGTATTATTCCTGTCAAACTATGACTTTATCCCAGTAAAATGAATACTTTTTCTTGTAAAATTACTACTTTATTTTCATAAATTACAACTTCAAAAAGTACAGCTTTCTATCATGACCGAGCAGTTCAGTTTTGTGCACATTTTTTTAAGCACTTGCGTTGGTTAAAGTTGCAAAGAGCATCGCAATAACCTTGCATTACTGCGGCTCGAGCACGAAGAGATGATGGAGACAGTTAATAATGTGTGTGACAGATAATGTAGAGTGCGTTATCTAGCACGTCCCTGTAAGTATTGCACCACTGGACCCGTTCAGAAGCTACCAAAAAGTGCCACAGTAGCAACCGGACTCTTTTTTCTTTCCCCCCCATCGCCAAAGAAGGCGAACGTAGTTTGTTTATTCCAGCTTGTAACCCTACAGTAGGTGGAAAGCGCAGCATTAAAGGTGACACTTGTGTGGTGCGGTGGCGCTCCTGAAATGTAACACCCGTCACAAGCAACTTCACAGGCGACGATGACATAACCCGCTGCGGCTCTCTGGCACCGACGTGACAACCGGCGTCTGGCGCAGGCGGCGGCGGCAGCCAACAAACAAACAAATAAAGGATGCAAAAAGCAGCGTTGCATCACGACGCCATCGGGCACAACGCTAAAACAGCCAATCTTAAAAAGGCATCCAAAAGCAGGGACCCCCGCCCCTCACTCTTTGGTGTTAATAAGTGGAAGACAGACAAACAAACAGTCGGTCGCCATGTAGGCTGCTATCACAGCGAGCTGGCCAGCAGCCACACTAGAAGTGCACAGCCAGCCAGTCTCAGTGCCTCTGCACTGTGCTGCCATAAATCACAACAGAACATGGAGCTGCTTCCTGTACTGTATGTGTGCACACATGCACAGCCTGCACTTATGAACACGTTCATGTCAGTAGACTCTGTTTTTAATCACAAATAGATCCAAACAGGGCCGTGTTTTGGCATTGTGCTGCCTGAAACACTACGATTTTTTTTTTAAAGCACTGTTATAGCAACCAAAACAACAATGGCGGACCACAACATTGAGGGAGCCTTTGCGTTTACAAACACGTCTCCGGCAACACAACGCTACATTGTACTTACGTAAGCCCAATTTTAAACCCGCATAATCGTCAACAAAGGGTTTACAAAATACTGTCTTGCATGCATTGAGTTTTTCCTCACCAAAGTTATGCATTTTTCTTATTAATTACAGTTGTATCCTTCCTAAAATGTACATTTATCGCAATATTGCGACTTGTAAGGTGACCACCTCTCGTAAAGTTACATCTTTTTTCTGGTCAAATTGCACAACTTTATTTTCTGAAAATGAACTTTTCTCATGATAATTCAACAAAAACGACGACATTTTTGCTTTTCAAATTACTGTCCAGGTAAAATTGCTGATTTGAGTCCTGTATCAGTACGCCTTTTCGCTGTAAAATCTGGACTTCATTCTTACAAAGTTGCAACATTATTCTCGCAAAAATCAGCATTTCTCGCAATATTCCCACTTTATTCTTATGACGTACTACTTTTTTCCCCATTAAATTGGTTATTCTAGTTATCCGATGAACCAATCCTCATTGTGTTATTGATACAAGTGTACATTTATGTCTGTGACATTACAACTAAAATTACAAAAAAATTAGAACTGAACAAATTTTTCACTGAAAAATGTTGATTTCTTTTCAATTTTATTACAACTTAGTCTCTTAAGAATGACAACTTTACAGTACATGGTAGTGTTTGCTTATGACACCGCCAACTAGTGTGCTGACATGCTTATGACAGGCAGTTTGCACACGATGGAAACTTAATCCTGTAATACGCATGCCAGGCCACTAGTTGGCAATGTCACTTTGTTAAGACACAGAGTCACCATTACTGTCTGCTACAGTTAACGTAAAATTACACTTTTTTCATTTTGTATCCAATGTTAGTTAAAAAGAGTTGTGTGTGTGTGTGTGAGAAAGAAAGAGAGCTCACCTGGTGGTTTAAGATAATCCATGGGATAGCGGGAATATGGAGGAGGAGGAGACTCTGCATAAAGCATAAGAAAAGAGAGAAAGATCTCAACTTTGTGATAAGGGTTGTCATTCTTCATGGGGTGGGGGGGCAGGCTGGCTGCCTATTGCCTTTCATTGGCAGCCAGATAAACAAGGGGGCCGCCTGGCGCCAGGAGAGCCACTATCAGCGTCTAGGACAAAAGTCAGATAGCCGGGGGCCTCTCTTACACGTTTAATCACTGAAAACTTACAAACTGTCTAGTTGTTTAACGGCACAGCGCTTCCTCAAAATAAAAAAGTTGTTTGTGGCTAAAATAGCTTTAAAAAAAACCCAAAGAAATGCGTCTTACCGAGTTCACAGAGCCTGCTCATGTGGTGCGGGTTGCAGCAGACGAGCTCCGGGTTGATTTTCCCGTAGGATTCACAGCACGACAGCCTCTTGAGCTCCGAGGAATGCCTGAGGTCCGGCCACCTGAACACTTTGTAGAGCAGCATGGGGAGGGAGTAAGACACTTGACCCACTTTGGCGTCCACTTTGCCGGGTAGGAGCAAGCAGGGGCTCCGTGCTCCCCCCTTGGACTCCACCGCCTGCAAAAGCACCTCTAATTGTTTCTCTTTAATCTTCTTCAACACGGAGTGGGTGAGCGCCTTTAATTCGGCCTCCGACCCGGCTGCGTGGGACTTGGCCACCTTGGCCGCTTTGCCCATGCAGCAGCCCCCGGAGCCATGCGTCCCTCTGTCCCCGACCTCCCCGTCGCCCTCCACGGGCGCGCGGCTCCGCCAGAGTCGCCGGACGAGCCCCGATCGTTTGGTCCTGAACATGCGGGACGAGATGATGAGGGTTCCCCGGCTAAAAAACGAGCATGGTGTCCGCAAATCATGAAGATTGCCGGGTTCGAGTCCAGGCGGTGACGAGCAGCCTGAAAGGGAGGCGGAGGAGGAGGGAGGTGGAGGAGCGGAGCGAGGCTGCAGCACGACGCCGGGGTAGGGAGTCCTTCTCCTCCGCTACGAGCTCCGCGGTGGTCGGTCAGCGGTTCCTTGCAAACATCGCCTCAATCGTGGAGTGTGTGTGTGGAATTTAGCTCCACGGAGCTACGGCAAGGCAGGGGCAGGAAAGTGGGGCCATTTAATCCACGCTAGAATCCACATAAAATCCAAGAGGAGCCCACGCAAAGAAATATCCTTCAGCGTGAAACCTTGCAGCCTTTCCTTCCACGCACGGAAGAGTTTATGCGTGGCAGCAGCAGACGTGTGTGCTCCCTACAGGCGGGGGGAGAACTGCGTGTGTGTGACGCGGATTGTTTTGTGTGTGTGTGTGTGTGTGTTGCCCTTGCCCCGTCTCCAAGCCTGGTCACATGTGCGTCTAGACACCCTGTCGCTTCACAAGAAATGTGATTGTGTTGCTGCGCAAAACAACACATCAAGTAGAGCCCGCGAGAGCGCGCACGCACACATACACACAGACACATGCACGAGCACGTCAAAAAAGAAGTTAAACGATGCAGTAAATGCATTCATTTGAGGACCGTCGACAGTTTTTTTATTGTGAAAGTGGCCATTTCTTCTCTTAAAATTACTTTTTGGTCGTAATATCAAGACTTTATTCTCGTTTGTCAGGTTTATTTTCACCTAAATTTGGCCCATTATTATACACCTTTACTTTTTCTTGTGCATTTGTATTTCTATTTAAATTACGTACAATTACAACTTTATTCAAATAAAATGACTTTTTTGTCGTAATATGGTACAATTTCGAGGTCTTTAAAAAAATTGGCTTATTTTCACTCAAATTAAGACTTTATTATAATATAAATATATAATATAAAATCATAATATAAAATGATTTTTCCTGTAGTATGACTTTTTTCTTGTAATATAAAAAAGTCCGGTTAAATGTTGACATCTATCTTAAATTACAACATTTTTCTCAGGTTCATTTTCACTGAAATTATTACTTTTTTGCATAATACTTCATTTGCGCAAAATTATGACTTTATTCCCATAATATTTATGACATTTTCTTCTGGTAAAATGTGGACGGTTTCTTGTAAAATAATAAAAAAAAACCTACCCTGCAATTATGACTTTTCTCATAATATACTGACTTTAGTCACATAATTATGAATTATAACTTTTTCTTGTAATACAATATTTCAACTTTAGCCTTTATTCCTGCAAAAAAAATCGTTCAAATTAAAATGATATATTAAAATTCCAATAAAATGAAGGCGTTTGTGTGATAATATTGCGATTTTATTCTTGTAAAATACCACATTCTCCCTCCCTCAGGTTCATTTTCCCTGAAATGATTACTTTTCTCGTGATATGATGACTTTATTCCCGTGAAATGATTATGTTTCTTGTAATATCGCAGCGTTAAGCTAAAAAATATTTGTCCTTGCAAACTCTAAAGTGTTTAGAAGCAGGTGTGACTCAAATGAAACACGTTTTGAAATCCTTTTTTCATACTGATTTGAGTTGAAATATTTGTAAATATTTCCGGAGTTCTGTCTGTCAGGCAACAGCAGCAGCTTTCTGCCCGAGTGCACGTCTTGTTGAAATGTTAACGTTTAAACCTTATTAGAAGTTCCCGAGCAGTTATCAGTCTGTCCGAGCTGTGCTTTAACATCCATAAAATGGAAGGAGAGTGGAAGTGTACGCTCGCGAGGCCAGTTTGACATAAAAACATGGAAAAATGCCACAGAAATCCCACGTGTCCACGAGAGTCCTGCTTGTTCCCTCGCTGCTGCCCCCGTCTGGACGCTGAGGATGCGCTCTAAAAGTGCACTTCCGGTTGTGGCTGATGACGCACGCTTATTTAAATGAGCCAATATATTTATCCCGACAGATGCATTAACTGTGAGCCGTTTAATGATCCGAGCAAACAATGTGACGCTTTATAATGAAGTGTGAAATGATTACTGTATAAAATGTTACAGCCTGACGTTCAACGTATTGCTGGTAACGCATGCAAATAGTAAAGACCCATAAAACCACCCATTCATAACTACAGGATATTGTATTTGTGTGCTCTTTTAGAACACATATTACACATTAAAACTGTGAAATTACATTTTTGGACATTTAATATTGCTTCTTTATATATTTTGTCTCAAATGCCAACTTTAGTTCTAATATTATTTGACCACGGTATACGTGTGTTCATAATATCAGGACTTTTTCATGTAAAATGACATCTGTTTGCGACTTCTTCTGGGGAATTACGACTTTATTTTTAACATTCATTTTACTGGAATGTTCCTAACGTGACTTTTCTGACATTACAACTTTATCCCCATGAAATTTATAAACTATTTATAATATTAAATATATTAAAACACTGTAAAAAAATGTACTTAAATATAGATTTTTTTCTAATTCTATATTATTATAATATTATTAACATAGCATCATAACATCTTATAAAATGAGGACGTTTTTTCCTATTTAGTTCCTGTAAAAAGTTTCTTGTAAAATTGTAACAAAGGACCATGTTGTGCATCACTCCTTGTAAAATTACAACATGATCACAAAATAAAAATGATAATTGTGTAAAATGTGTTGTTTTTCTAAAAAAAAAAAAAAAAAAAATCCTTTAAAATACTATAATAGTACAACTTTATTGCCATAAAACTCTAACTTTTTAAAGACAGAATTTCATTCTTGACAAATGAGGATTTCACCGTAAATGTACGACTTTATTCTTTTAATTTAATACATTTGTCTTGTAAAATGCAATTTTTTCCTCATAAAATTCCGACTTAATTTCTTTTAAAAAATGTACCTTTTTTTGTTGTCGTAATAATCCAACTTTACTGTCACAAAACCAGGAGTTCTTCTTTTGTTTTTTGTTGGAATTTGTTCATCATATTATGAATTATTCCTTGGAAAATTACATCTTTTTAAACCACAAAATAAAAATGATACTCCTGTGAAATTGAAAAAAAACCCTGTTATATTACATATTTTAACAAAAAATAAAATGACAGTTACAAAAGCCTCCTAAAATGATACTTTTATCAGAGTTTTAATATTCAACGGGAAACTAAGGCTTCATTCGTGAAAATGAGGAATTTCCCCCCAAAAATATGACTTGATTTTGTTGTTTTTTTTACCGTTTGTTTTTTTACTCATTCATTTATTTCCTCGTACTAATCCAACTTTAATTCTGACAAAATCAGCATTTTTCCTTGTAAAATTCCTTTTTTTTTTCCTCCTCAGGTTATGGCTTTATTTTCTTAACAAAATTGCTTTTTCTTGTAAATTTAGGACTTAATTGTCAATAATATTATGCATTCCTTTTAATCATGACTTTTGTGGTAATATTCCAACTTTATTGTGAGCATTGTATGACTTTGGGTGGTATCATATTTCCCTTGGGGCCTTGGTGCTCCTTTATGGAGAAAAAACCCAGACTACAACCATTGTGCTGAATTTGCATTAGTGCAGTGTGTGTGTGTGTGTGTGTGCATCTAATTGGGTTGCCTAGACAGACAAGGAGGAGGTGCAGGCAGCAGTATGTTAATGTGCTGGTGTCGCTGCAGGGCAAACTGGGGGTGGTTGGGGAGGGGGGGTGTCGTCGAGTCAATTGCTCATCCCTATTGTCCTCGGACTCTGCAGTGGCGCCGTTTAAAACAACGCAAAGCAAGAGGGAACTGAAATGGGGAAGGGGGGGGAACATGTCTGGAAGTAATCAGTCAGAAGAAAAAAGGTCTGCCACCACCGCCGCCATCACTGCTACTCATGGAAGAGTCAGTACATTTTGACTCCGCAATCCTTGTACTATTTCAGTACATCTGGCAGCTGGCTCTTTTGGAAGCTCGTACACGTGTGCAGGGTTTAGTTCAATGTTTGCTACGCTTAAAGCACTCATGTCCCTTTCATGAATCATGTACACCAAGACAGTGGAGGAAAAACCTCCTTCCTCACGGCCATGATACCACGTCCGAGCCACCCCGATATAAACGAGGCCACCCTGTGCAAAAATCAGGCTTCGCTACACGTGTTAAAATAAAGGCCGGCGCTCGGCTACAAAGGTGGGAGCTTTAAGTTTGATCGTTTGTTTTTGTCGTCAGTGAATAGGCTGACCTAGCATGAAGCTGCCATGTTCAAATGTGACTGTAATGTTGGTATGCGAGTATTGCTAACGTTAACACTAACTGTCCCGCTCTGTTACGCTGCTGTATGTGATATATTATATCCGTTATATCGATTATATCTGGATATGTAAAACATATAACATACATGATCAACATTTAAGATCAACATTTTCTTGGAAAACTGACATTTTTTTTCTCAACTTTGTGCATAAATTGTTCATAACATTTGTGGACTGATTTATTGTAATTCTGTGACTTTATTTGTTATAATATAAATTATTATTATTATTATGTTTTGAATACTATTAACAGAATTCTCTTAAAACAGGATTTTTCCTCAAAAAAAGTACAATTTTATGCCTGCAAAATTACATTTCTATGTTAAAATGATTACTTTATTATCCTCGCAAAACGACTTTTCATAACTTAGCGTTAAAATTTGGATTTTTTTTGCCGACTTTTTTGGTAACATTTAAACTTTATTGTCGTACAATCAGGAGTTACGTTGCATCGTAGTTCCATAAAATTGCCACCTATTGTGGTAACTCTGATTTTAATTTGCTGGTGTTATTAACGTGCAACGTAAAATTACGGCTTAATTCTCTTAAAACTATGACTTTTCCCATAACTTTATTCCTACAAAATTCAGTTTTCCTCGTCATATTTTAACGTTATCTCTTTTATTCACAAAATTAGGTTTTTCTTTGGCTAAAATGATGCCCTTATTACTGGAAAATTATGGCTTTATCTTGAAAAAGTTGATGTTACCCAAGGTTCCCTGAAGGCTAGCGTCACAACAACAACAACAACAAAAATCACACAGAAAGTAACGGAAATAGAAAATAATCTGTTCCAGGGTCAAACTGTGGCCACGGTCCAAGTATTTTGGTTTGCATTGCCTCAAAACATTTTGCCCAATCAGATCGCTCAATTCTATGCTACTCGCAGCCACTAGGTGGCATTTTGCATGCTATTTTGGAATTATAATCCTCGATTAATTTGCTATTCATTTGTTGGTCTGCTGTAGCGTAACAGTATGGCGGATTAGAGAGAACGACAATAAAATAAACAAATAAATAGAGACCATTGTGTTCCAGCAGTGCTCACATCTCAAACAATCAAGTTTTCATGTTGGAAAATGTCAAAACATAATTAAAAACAGCCAATCTTCAGGTGGAAGGCGAGAAATTGGTTTTGGTGCAGCAGGAAAAGTACGTACAAATGAGATTTGACTTGTACGCGTTTCATCAGACGTCGCCTGGCATTTCACCGGGCTGTTCCAAGTCAAAGAGTGCGCTGCGTCTTCTTCCCCTCCGTCTGTCTGGAGTGATTGTGTTTTATTTCCACGTCTAGACAAACTGTGTCTTAAATGAAAGGTGAGCGCCGTGCTGCCAGCTGCTGTTTTATAGAGACAAGCTCCAGACTGGCAATTACACTTAATACAGCTTGGCTTTTACGCCACGGAAACGCATCACATTAAATGAAATAGCAGAAAAAAATGTGTCATTAGGGCAAATACGAGCAAATTCAAAAGGTAAACCCTCTATTAGAAGGTTGAACCACCGCATGCTACAATGGCCAACAACTACTGTGGCTCAGCTTGTGATTATTCAAAGAAATAAAACAACAAATTGATGCAAATGAATCTGCATTGGGCTTAAAAATGTATGCAAATGTCTTGACAGGTTCATAGAATGGTCTGTCTATGTTGCCAGGGACCGACAAAAACTATGCATCGCCATGATTTTCTTTTTTCTTTCAGCCCCCAAAGTGAGTGACAAAAACAAACCAAAAAAATCAAACATAAAAAACCTCCCCAAATTTAGTGAAAACAACAAAAAGCAGCTATGTCCAAATGTTTGTCTTAAGAAACACAAAAACAAAACATATGGAGTTTTTTGTGTGGGTAAAAGGAAAAAAAAGCATGAAAATTAATAGACCATTCTGTTGTTGTCCAGTAAAATGTAAAAAAAATAAATAAAAAACAATTACTGTAGATCGAAATATTAGGAGCTTTTTTAGTGGGTTTCTTATTTTTATCCGAAACATAAATGTAGTAAAAAGCAATTTTACTTTTACTCGAAACACACAAAAAAGATATTCGCATAAAAAAAAAAACCCTGAAGAACTCACAAAAATAAAGGAAAAAGGAAAAAGAAAAAAAATCACAAAAAACGTAAAAAGACATTCGCGGCTCCAAATTGTGTGATTATTTTTCTTTTCATGTGAAGCACAAACAAAAAAAAAAACTAAAAGCAAAAGAAATCTTAAATAATAACATTTTTAAAATGCAAATACAAATTTGTTTTTTTTATAATTTTTTGAGAGGAAAAAACCAAAAAATTAAATACAACATTTGGAGAAACCATTGTGTTGTCGTGCAGTAAAAAGCATGTACAGTAATCCCTCGTTTATCATGGGCTTCCAATCCACCAGCAACTAAGCAGAACTACGTTCATTGTCACAGAAATCCGACCACAAATGAACTCACGAGACCAAATGGGCGAGGGGGGGGGTCACTGTTGCTGTACTACACTGCTGATGGGGATCTCATCCAACTTCATGTCAAAAAATCCGAGCTATCCCTTTAATTCCTTGTATTTGTATTTTACTTCATTTTGTCATTTTTGTGATTGAAAATGCTTCATTTAGGCAAAAACTATGTAAACTTTAAAAACTTGAAGGCTGTGTTCAACCGGGAAACAGCATGATTTATTTATTATTTATCGCTATTATCGCTTTTGTATGCTGTATATAAAACAAAGGTAAAATAAATAAATAGTGGTTTGGATAAATTAAAAAAAAACTTGGGAGACACTATTGCTTTGCTTTCTAACAAACAGTACGTATCTCCACATTTTGTAACTTTTTATCCTAAACACGAGTAAAAAGCTAGAAGCTAAGTGAACAGTTGTCATGTGACCACAAACACAAAGTTTCCATGGTTACATGAAGTTAGTAGAGAATGACTCCTGGCCTACTTCATCCCATCTCGTAGATACAGCTCTCATGCAAGACCTTGACAAGTGGCCTCTACAAAAAAGTAACGAGCATCCCAGAAGCTTGGGCTTCATCCATCTTCCGGCTGTCACCTGAAACGGGAGCCCTCGGTAAGGTGACCCTGCGGCGTCGAGGAACAAGGAGGGCCATGTCCTCCATTCAGCCATCTGGCAGCGCCTTCATAATGAAGCTGCAAAACAGGTAAGCGCGGGCACATGAAGCAGGGAGGCGTCGCCACACCGTGGCGGCGTCTAACAGTGACCTTGCCGTGACCCCTTTCCCGGCGGTGAAAATGGGCCACTCTTGAGAGAAGCAAACTGCATCCATTATCATTGTCCTTGAGGATGGAAGAATTTCAGGCATGAAAATCCATACAATGGTGACGGATGGCATGAAATTCTCTTGGGAAGTGGGAGCGCGAGCGGCACAGCGGGTGCCATTGTGTCGCTTCTCTCCCTCGCCAAGTTTTTTTTTTTCTTTCTCCACGGCGGCGGCCTCAGTCAGCGAGAGGACACCAGACGCACACGCAGAGCGAAAATTAATAGTCTATCGAGCACATTTGACAGCACGGAAGCATGAAGAAACACTTGTTCTTCAAGTGAACAAGCTTCCACAGACGGCATGTTCTGCTTTAGATCTGCGCCATTGATGCTAAACTCCTACATAATGTACTGTATATATTCTACAACAGTCTATACACCTATTTAATGAATCAATGCAATCTAATTACATCCATTTTCAGTATTTTCTTTCATTAAACAATGTTAATAATTACACATGTAGCAAATTAAGCTTCTGGTTAAAGCATTTTCAATGACCAGTGGCCTCCATGCTTAGTTTAGCATAGACCGCTAACATTAGCTGCTAAGCTAGCTGTAACATTGTTAACAGAAAACATGCTTTATAGTTTTACCATTATTGTTTAACATGCGGGAAACAATTCTAAATGCAGATAAATACATATGAATGACAAATGAAAGGGATAAAAGAACATTTAAGGTTACTTTTATCTTCATTGAAGACTTGATTGTTGACAAAGACACGATGTGGCAGCGAGATCAACACGAACACCACCTTCCTGTTTTGTCATGAGTTATTTCTTGAATTGAGTAGTGTTTCTCACCTCAGGTCTTTTATTTTGATCACAGCTGCAAAATAACCCAACATGGAGCCAAATAAAGTTGCACGTGCCAGCATTTTGAGACCCTCCTGAAAACAACAGCATGGACCAGCATAGAAACTGTGCTGGTCTATGCTGGTCGGTGCTAGGCTATGATGGTTTAGCTGGTGGACCACCACCATACCAGCACGAAAACACAACTCGTTTTTTCCAGCAGGGGCACTATTGAATTCAAGAAATAATTCATGGCAAAACAGGAAGGTGGTATCCGTGTTGATCTTGCTGCCACATCGTGCCTTTGTCAACAATCACGTCTTCAATGAAAGTAAAAATAACCTTAAATGTTCATTTATCCCTTTTATTCATCCTTTATATGCATTTAGAATTGTTTTATGCATGTAAAACTATAAAAATGTGTTTTATGTTAACATTTTTTAAACTTAATTAACTGTTAGTAAAGAACTAGAGTCAACCGCTGATGACATCATCGGCGGGCGATGGAGCTGACTTCCGCTTCCTGTATGAGCAAGCTAACAGACCGCTAACAAGGACGTTTTGAGATAAAAACACAAGAACACAGTTGGACTCAGGCGGCGTATCAATAACACTACCAGATGTGCGCTTGCCGGAAAATGTATGCAAACGTTCAGGTGGAAATCTTCGGCATTACCCGAAAGACACGAACCCTGGTTTGACTGCATTTACAAAATCCATCCAATTGTGTAACTGTTAAAAAAGAAGAATGTTTGCATGACATCACACAAGACGTACGTAAATCTTGAGAGCATCAAAAGATGCATTTTGCTTTGTCTCTGAGCTTATTGCGACAGATAGCTATGTTTTTTACTTCTTCACTCGTATGACTGTTAAAGCATTGCCTGTGCTCTTAAAGTCAAAGCTATTCAACTAAAGTCAGATTTTGGTCGGGAAGTGTAAAAATTAGAACAAAGTAATCAAAAAAGCTATTTTTAAAACGGTAAAAAAGGAAAATTACAAGATAAAAGTCGTAATTTTAAAATATTGTATTTCATTGCTTGTGACTAAAGTGGCATTCCACGTGTTAACACGGGTACGTTTCATGATTGTACCAGACATCAACGTGCATTCTTGAGAAAATTGGTAGTAGG
The DNA here is from genome assembly GCF_027744805.1 of Dunckerocampus dactyliophorus. Taxonomy (NCBI): domain Eukaryota; kingdom Metazoa; phylum Chordata; class Actinopteri; order Syngnathiformes; family Syngnathidae; genus Dunckerocampus; species Dunckerocampus dactyliophorus. Next base: position 17,436,163 of record NC_072835.1, on the reverse strand, counting down.
CCTGATTGTCGGAAAATGACCATTTTCTTGTAATATTCCGACTTCTTTCGGAGCTCATTGGCGATGTTTTTCTTGTCGTATTTCGATTTTCTCATAATATTTAATCTTTGTAATTTATCACCATGCCTCTAAAGTGGTATGAAATTTTGGACACATGCATGCATGCCACCGCGTGGGACCTCAGCAAATCTTGCCAGACCCCAGTTCAGAGAGCATCAAAGGCCGTATTTTGCTTTTTCTTTGACTTTACTGCAACTCTAGGTGTTTTCTAAGGCTGTTGTTGGAGCAAAATTACGAAATATAGTAAAGGAAAATTCCATGGAGAGTGTCATGATTTCAAAATATTATACTTTATCATTTGTTACTAAAGCGAGCCTTGGCAGTCCACTTGTTCACGCAGGGAAACGTTTATGACCGTAAACATATAGTCTGGAAAAAATCTATTCATTCTCGTATTAATTAATTATGATTTCATCCTTACACATCGATGTCTCTAAAGTGGCGCAACATTTCAGAGTCACGCGTGAAATCACGTAACACATCAGCATCAAAGGATGTGTTTCGTTTTCTTTGGCTTTACTGCAAACAGTTTCCTTTTACAAAGAGTAGTGCTTACTTTTTTGTTTTTTTTACACTTGTATGACTTTTAACACATTGCCTGTACTGTTAATTAACACTTCTATGATGCCAACATTTCATTTTAATAATAAGTTGACACTAAAGCTGCTCGGATATACTGTTTTTATTTAAACCCCTATGAAGAAAGCAATATTCAGCTGTTGCCATGTTACGTTTACCAGAAGTAATAATTAATATAATGTGAGGAACGAAAGTTGTTCTTTCACTGCAATATCAACATTTCAAGGGGCGTACCTATATAAAAAAAAAAATGAAGTGAAAATAAATAATTCATCTCTAGTCAAACATGCAAACAAAGACACTGAATCAGCACAAGAGGACAGGAGGTTGAGACAGCAGTTGCCTTGTGTGTCTGTTGGGAACAAAATTCATTATGAAGGTAAGAATCAATGAAATGAGGCCATGTGAATCCGCGTGGGGCGGAATGCTACCGTACCGGAACTGAAATCAAACATTAGTTAGCGCAGGTTATTGGATTCAGACGTGGTGGTATCTTTTTTTTTGTTTTTTTTTGTTAACATTACAAACCATTTATTTTCACAACCTAACTGCGTTCCGATAGTTTGAAGGGGTATTAGGGCCACACCCCAAAAAAAACTCCCAAAAGATTCCAAAATGACCACAAAAAAGTTTATTATTAAAGTTAATATTATGAGAATTATAGTTTGGATATTTAGTTCAAGAAAAAATAAAAATACCAGGATAAACTTAAAACTTTTCAATATTTTATGCTTGTGACTAGTCGAACTTCACCGGGTGACATAATAGTAATGCTGTGCATCAAAAAAATAATCAAATAAAAACTTTTTTCTCTTAGTATTACATGGGTAATGCGTAATTATCATTTTCTTCTCGCAATATTGGGACTGTATTGTGATTGACTTGTATTATTCTCACACTATCAATGCAAAATTGCAATTCTATTCTTGTAATATACAAACTTTATTCTCAATCTATTCCGACTTTTTGTCAACGCAAAATTCTGATGTTATTGTAGTAATTTTTTCAATCTTGCTCTTGTAATGTTCCAAATTATTTTCAACGCAAGTTTATGATTTCATTCTTGTAATATTCCAACTGTGTTATACAGTATATATATATATATAATGTCAGACATTTATTAAGGCATATTTATGATTTTATTGGCATATTTTGTCTTTTTTTAATGCAAAATTATGATGTCATAATATTTGAAATCTATACTCATAGTTCTGTCATTTATTATTTTCTTTTGAGTGTGGCCCAAATAATCCTTCCTAAGAATGTGTGCGCAAATAAAAAGCTAAATATCAGCTAATCAGAAGTAAAAGTTAGTATTTCACAGCATAGTCATGAAATAAGTTCTATATTTTGTCAGAATTCAGTGCATCTGTAAATAAGTTACTCTGAGTGTTGAGTCCTCTGTGCATATGTTTGAACCTTTTCTCTTTTTCAGGAAAAACACAAATAGGATTATCCACCTTCAGACTCCATAGCGCCCCCTAGATGGGATGCAGCTCTAGCCATTGTGAAGATTCCCACTGGAGAAGCAGAGGAATAGGTTTGGTTTGGGGAATAGAGGTTATGCTGCAACACCACTCCAGGCAAGGTCGAGGCACTTCCAAAGCAGCATCCTATATAAAGCGGCACACTCTTACACGCACGCACACACACACACACACACACACACACACACACACACACACACAGGTATACAAACTGCCAGTCTGTACTAGGGCGAACACGCTCGTCGTCGCTCAGCCAGAGTCCATGCTGAAGAGCTCGATGCCGTGCGGGCTCCAGTGGAGGCCCACTCCAGAGTTGAAGACCAGCGACCACACATATGGTATGAAGAAATCCTCGGGCTGGTCTTCCTCCACATACTTGAACTTGAGCTCCGGAAACTTCTGCTTGCACCAGAAAAGAGAAAAGGAGGAGCGTTGAGGAAAAAGATTACGATGGGATGGGTTGACTTTTTTCCCACATTAGGAGTTAGGAGGTCCCCATTTCAGTCAAAAGTGAAAACATGGCTGACAACTTCGATAGGTGTGTCGTCTAACATTAGAGGTACTGTGCATTACAGCTTTGAGCTGAGCCGGAAGGCAAAGCTCTCAATTTACCGGTCGATCTTTGTTCCCACCCTCACCTGTGGCCATGAGCTTTGGGTCGTGACCGAAAGAACGAGATTGCAAATACAAGCGGCTGAAATGAGCTTCCTATGTAGGGTGGCTGGACTCGCCCTAAGAGATAGGTTGAGGAGCTCGGTCATCCAGGAGTGGCTCAGAGTAGAGCCACTGCTCCCTCACATCGAGAGGAGCCAATAGAGGTGGCTCGGGCATCTAGTCCGGATGCCTCCCTGGTGAGGTGTTCCGGGCATGCCCAGCTGGGAGATGGCCCTGTGGCAGACCTAGGACAAACTGGAGGGATTATGTCTCACAGCTGGCCTGGGAAAGCCTTGGTGTCCTTCCTGTGGAACTGGAAAAGGTGACCGGGGACCGGGAAGTCTGGATGGATGGATGAAAGTGGACGCTAATATCGCGTTATGATCTGACAAAGCTTAAGTAAGTTTGCTCAAGTGTCTGTTGACGATTAAGACAAGCTGGGAGCATGAATTAACATGCCTCTTGTCTTTATTTCACTCAGAACTTGCACAACGTCAGCGAGCATAATAAAACGCTCAGTTACATTAACAAGCGGTCAAACGCAACATGGTGGAAGCACATTCATACAGCCTGAGTCCCACACACACAGCCACACTAGCATGCTCTGCCAAACTAAGCTAACCCCGCTAGCTTCCATTCAGTTTGAAAGCATTTTTGCCAACTTGTTTCAGGTCGCCGTTTGAATATGTTTAGTTCAGGAGGGGGTTGGATCGTGTTTGTGATGAGATTCAAGCTAAAGGGCTAATTTGCCTCAAGACCAAAGTGACACAGACAGCAACAACAAAAGAGAAAGAAAGAAAGCGTATGACAAAGGTATTATGAGGCATTATGAGGAAGAAGACAACTTTAGTGGTTTCAGTTCCCAGAAGGAGGATGAAGACCAAGGATGAATGACTTTTCTGGTAGTCTACGGTTTAACCAGCTCTACTACACGCACTGTTCGGCGCCGTTTGGGGAAAAAAACATTTATTTCATCAAAAGTTAAAAGAATCTTTCAGCACAACATCTTTCTGTGTACTACATATCCCATGTTACAGCGTGGACACCTGCGGCTTATAGATCGTTGTGGCCAATACACAGTATGTATAAATCTTTTTTCTCTTTAAATTTAGTGGGTGTGGCTTATATATCGGCGCATTCTATAGTCCGGAAATAGTGTCAATTAAAACTAAAAATGGAGGACTTGTGCAAGTACGTGACAGTCGAGCAAAGTGTACATTTACTTGTTCCAAATTACCTTTTTTGATAGCAAAAAATATAAGAAGCCCACCACCAGCTAGCATAATGTTATCGATAGTGATTTAAAAAAAAAACCAACAGAATGTCTATAGTTTTCACAATTATGAATTCAACTGCATTAAAGTTGTTGTAAATTTTCTTTTGGTTTGAATAAAGTAAGTGGCGGTCACGGCTGTCACTCACCACTGTCTTGTATGTGTGTGTCCGCAGCACGTACACACACACACACACACACACACACACAAACAGCTTCAGTGAGGCCATCAACAATTTACATTCATGTTATGATTGGCTGTGCAGTCGATAATAGCAAAGGCCAGTAGCTAAACTTTGTCAAATTGCAATCATTACCTGACAACAACAGTACATGAGTGTGTTACGTCGGCGTATTCAGAGCAGGTAGAGGCGGGGTATAATGCAATCAGTATGTTCGAATGTTGGCGCCCTCGAGGCAGCTGGAGGAACCCGCTGCATACAGTTCCGTTAAAGGTAGGTTTATTATCACAGAAAAAAAACCCAGAGAGAAAGTCCCTTGGTCCTATAAAGAGTCCACAAAATTGGGCCTAAAACCATTTGTCTTGTTCCAAATGTACTATTTTCTTACAAGCCCAATGCGTATTGAGTAGTAGTCAATCACAGAGCGGTGACATATGTGTCCCAGCTATCCTTTCTGCTTGGGGCTTCTCAGTGATCACTCTTCATGAGCTACAGTAGTGGCAGATGTAATTCCACCTGACTGCGAGGTTAAATTGCTTACAGCTTCCTGCGGGACATGGATCACTCTTGCGGTCCGACAACTGACCTCTTAAAGGGGCTAACTAATGCGCGAACGTCACCTTCTGACCCGACCATCGATGGCTACTGTTTGCCAAATAAAAGCAGTCATGCAGGGGCTCGCCCAGGCGGCATCCGCGGGGGAAATATGAGGAAATAACTCTTGTACATCAGCCTGACCTCTGCTCATAACGGGTAAACATGTTCAGAGAAGCAAAAGGGAGTCTAATAAAATGAACCCAAACACAGCGGTGTCATTTTTCGCGGCGGCTCGTTGGACAATTTGACCTTATTGTTTGAGCCTGCGGCGAGGTGTTGAGTTACATGATTACTTGCTAACAGCAGTTAGACTCCCACAGGTCTCGGCTAGTGTGGAACAGACTAGTGTTCATAGACACAAACATTGCTGTACTATTTATATTGCGGCTACTCCACAGGACAAACACTACACTGGCTGGGAATGTCAATAAAAATGTCAAAAATTGAATGTTATCTTCCTGCCAGTTATATAATACATTGGACCCTAATTTTACCTTTAATTTCAATGAAAATATGCTTCAACGGTTGAAAAAGAATCTAGAATGCACACAACTCTCTCGCCTCCCTGGGTGTGCCTTTTACACAAAACCCAGCAAAGTAGGATAATAAAGTAAAGGGTATAATAATAAAGTAGGGCCCTATGAAATCAGTCAAAAAATGTTCCCAAATGGCATTTTTTCGGTTTTCATTTTTTAAATTAAGTTTTTTACCTTTTACACTTTATTTTCCCTGCAAAGAGTGTGTTCTTTTGTCACAGTAATTACATTATCTGCTAATTAAATGCAAAAATCCTTACTTGTATTGATGCAACACATCATACACACCATCAGCCAATTTTACCTACTATTTCAGAAACGAACCTAGCTTGGCTAACCTTTCTAATGGGATGTCACCCTCATTTTGTAGCACACATTGCTACAAAATCCTCCACAAACTATAATGCCTGTGCTTGTGGTTAAGGAAGACGTACATGTAGTTACAATGAAATTCCAACTGCGTTATTAATGTAAGATATGACACCATTATTTTGTTTACATGATTAAGACAGTATGTGGCTAACAGCGCTCTTATTTTGAAGGCCGGAAGTGTGTTGTGTGTGTTGGGAATGTGCCTCTCGTGCATGCTCTGCTAAACTAAGCTAGCCCCGCTAGCTTCCATTCAGTTTCAAAGTATTTTCGCCAACTTGTTTCAGGTCGCCGTTTCAACATGTTTAGTTCAGGAGGGTGTTGGCTAGTGTTTGTGATGAGAGTCCGCCACGGATGAGCGGTCCGCCAGGGAAATACTTCCCCACACAAATGTTCCTTCTCATCACAATGATGGCATTTCATTCACATTCATAGGGCCCTAGATTGTCACGCTCTGTGAGTTAGCCAGCGTGACAGGTCGTTTATGTTTCCTTTTTTATGCCTTAGTTCCTCTTTTGACCCTTGTTTTGTATTTACTTCCTGCTTTGTTCTCTGTGTTTTCCTGCTTTGCGTTTCTCACTCGAACCTGTTGCTAATTTCAGTTACTTACCTATTTAGTTCAAGTGCACGCTCCTTGAATTGGTCGGGGCATTGTAAATGTTACTGTGTTTGTTACTGAACTGTAGGATCTCTGACGCTGCACGCCAGCAATCTTTATTAAAATAAACATTTTACTTGCAACCGGGTCTCATCTCGCGCATCCTGGGGTCGCTGCCACAACACCGCAATGCCAAGACGTGAGACTAGATAATATAATCAGATGATTGATGATAGTAGTGTCAGTGTCTGGTGGAAAATAATGGTCGGACGGAGACAATTGCTTCCAACGCAACAAGGGAGGAGAAGTTGTCTCCTGGGTTAAACTTTCAACTCTGGACCTTGCATTGCGGAACACCTTTACATTCAGGTGGAGTCCCGCCTCTGTAGAGATGCTGACCGAACGTTGGTCTAGTTATGGAACTGGTGCAGATGTAAACGGTAGTAACCAGTGGCCTCATTTTGGTGTTAAGTTAATGCAGAGTCCGCCAATGGCAAAAAGAGCTTGAAGGGGACATTATGCAAGTAACGTATTGTAAGTAACGGAACGTCCCCACAGAGACACACAGAGACTGATGCTCACCAGTGCTCAACTCCAACGCGGTAAACGTGCACACATTTTTCCGTCATTATCCACACCAACACACAATGTGGTTGATGTATCAATGATCCATTTCTGCTCAAATTGCACATTCGCTGTGGTGTGAAGTACAGTTACAGTATTTAAAATACTGTTATGTTCAACAGGCACCTCACAAAATGTCTGTTTTTGGACAAAATTTGTATGTTTTCTCTTTTTTGTTTTGTTGTTTTGCTAATTTGCCTAACATTTGAGCCACATTTTTTCCAGCAAGTCTAGGTGTCGTTGCTGCATCTCTCCAAGTCACTGGTGTATGTGAGTGACAGGAAGAAAAGCTCTGGCGCCAATTTCTGGTTTGCATGTATAAATCGAGAATAAACCCTGAATATAAGATGACCCATCTTTTTCAAATTTTTCTAGGGACCAAAAATACTGTCTAATATTTGGGTCAGAACAGTAATTAGTCAAAGCACCAAAAAATGAAACATTTCTTTAACTAAGCAAAATGCACACAGTACAGTAGAATGGCTGGTTCTATCGCCTCGTGTGATGCTGACGACGGCCATCAAAACCTTGCTGAAACAAACGCATGACCTGTATTCAGCTACGTTCAGCTAAATCTAGCATATCTTGGTGATAAACAATTAATCAACTGAATCAACACACTGCTTCAGTTCCCACTGGAATACTGGATGGCCAAGTTTTCTTCCAAGCATGCTGGAAGCAAAACACACGGCCACCTTGCGGGCCAAAAGCAGCAAACAGCAGGTAGATAGAAGTAGAGCATCAATAATACAAGAGCGCCTCATTACAGTCTGCTGTCTGCACATGCATATAAAGACCCATGCAGGCAGTAATCAGCTCTGGTGAAAGACACAAGCCCATGGTCTCTAGTGCAATCTATTGAGACCTGCCTGTCCCTATTCAGCACTACACTATCACTATCATAATGATCCAGACAGAGGGGCTACAGGGGTCACAGGCCATATGCCACACCACACACACACACATATATATATACACACATTGTGTTGACTCTGCGACACAATGCAGGGTCGCTATTATCTGGTGTTTGTGCGTAGGCGACTGTCTCACAGACACCAGCTCATCAAATGTTCACATGGAGGCAACAAGAGCCACTCTCACTTGTTAGCGCAGAAACATAATATTCTAGTGACATTTGGACTTTTAATCTTTTTTCTATTTTTTTGCTCATCTCAGAGTTGAAGTGGAGCTTTTTTTTTTTTTTTTTAAATGGATGGAAATCTTGTCATAATCACCGTGACATTACATTATAACCTCACCAATTACGGTTAGAAGGTCATGGAGATAATTGAAGTGTTAACTAGAATGGCACTCGGTAGAACGCAGACCACCACCTGGGGGATGGGGGCAGAACAATCCTAATTTGGATCAGCAGCAAATTGTCTAACTTGGTGGATACGCAGTTTATATGCTTGAATTTTGTCATTAAGATTCATGCATTATTCCATAGGGAATGCAGGAAAATGCTGGAAGTATGTAGGATATGCACCAAAATTTAATTGGTTCTTCCCTGGCCTATGACCCATCCTTCCGGCAAGTTACATGAAGTTTTGAGTCTGTCTTTCTTGTGTCCAAATGATGCTAAGTTGTATTAACCCCAACCCCCATTAATGCAATATTCTTGGATCAGCAGTCATCAAGACGTTCTAGGTTCTTCCTTGGTCCGTGTGCCAAACTTCTATAATGTATTGTGGTATTTGGGTGAGTAGATTTTGCGTCTTAACAACAAAGTCCAACCTAATAATATCTAACCTCCTTGACTGGAAGGTCAAAATATTTAGTTACAAATATCTGGTTTCACAATATTTTTTGCTTTCATTAACTTGCAAATTTTTGCAACAGAGTCACTAATGTCGTTCGAGTTTCCATAGTAACGTGTTAGCAGACATACAAAACGTGGCTGGCGCGGTTAAATACTTTCATTTTATCTGTCTTCAATCCACCAGCGTCTCGCCGGCGAATTTGAAAAGCACTTCATCATCGCAAAAGCCACTCACAGCTAAGCGGAACAGATGGAACAAATCAGGAGCGCCGACGTCTGGGCGAGCGCATTTCCCAAAATGATATAAAGCTGTTAGTGTGGTGTCCCATCAGGACGCCGGTGCATAATCTGAAAAGCTGTCCAGAGACTGAAATGGGAGTAAAAATGATAAGCTTTGTGTCACCAAAACTACCATCTTCCACTGACTACAAATGTAGTCAACAAAATGACGCATTTCACTGGATACAAAGGTGGAACAAAATATCCTAACATTGCCATGTATCTTATGTTATCTCATATGGTACAGTAGGGTATTGCATTCTGCTTTAACAATTGGCAGTGAAGACTGACAATATACTGTAGGTATATTGGTACATTCGCCACTAAACTATCATTCAAATATTATGAAGGGTGGCTCCTAGTGAGCAGTTCATCTACCTACGCATCCAGTAGAGCAAGCACGGTTCAACCAAAATGAATACGTTAAACAATGACTACGAAAAGACAGATTTTGACACGTCTGTGTTGTCGTTTTTCTATTATTGTCTTTCCCCTAAAAAATGATAAATGGACATATACGCTGTTTATCTAATAGCATCATATATTGTTTTCTTCCAATATTCATTGATTATCACTAGGGATGCTCCGATCGATCGACCACCGATCAGTATCGACCGATTTTCGTAAAAAACGTGATCGGCATATGCCGATAAATACCTTTCAAAGCCCATCACAAAAACCCAACATGTCTGCTGTGTCATGCATTGAGCCGACAGGGGACACACCGTATTGCAGCTTTTCCACAAACTTCCATTTCAGAGTCATGTGATTGTTGTTAGCAACAGAGACGTCAAGTGGTTGTTGCTTGTTGTTCGATGGAGAGTAAACGATTAATACCACTTATCCTTGACTCCTGTCTTGCTCTGAATCACATCTCCACATTCGGTGACGCATGACATGAGTAATATGTCAATCGACAACGGCGACAAAGGCGACAACAGTGCGGCCATACAGGCGCCACTCAATGCTAACGAGGTAGCTAACACCGGTGCTGTCTATGCCTGACTTTTGGCAACACAGCACACGCCTGAGCTTTCAACACATCAAAGCCCAGTTCTGACTGCGAGAAATAACACAGGACATGACAAAGTATTTCCGCATAGTGACCGCGCTGGACCTCCACTTTCTCTCATACCGCAGGGACGGTATGACCGACAATTTTAGTGTTTTTGAAATCGTGACTTTTTCATACGGTTGTATATCTTGAATCCAGTAACGAGCCCATGCCTACTGTATAGTTATGGGCCATTTGATACCGAAATATAGAAACTCTAGATACCAATATTTGCGACATAGGCATCAATTTGTCATATTATAACATTAGGAATGTCCGATATATTATCGGCCAATATTAGACATCAATTTATACCTGTATACATTTTTCTGCTGATAAGATAATGATATCTACGTCGTGCTCCATACAGCAACAAGCTTGCTAATTTCATAATTGGATCGTAAATATGCACAATGAAAGTGATATGTTTCGTTCATACACGATGTGCTGAATGAGCCCAGTTTATAATGTCACTAATTGTATATATTGTAATACGGATGTTTGTGCCACATACAAATCTACAGCTTTCCAAATTTGATCCCTGCCACTATTATTTCATTGGATTCTTAATGAGAATTTATTTAGACAAACCTGTCTTACTTGATTATAGAAGTTTAAAGTGTTATTTTTGTTGATTATTGGTCATGATTTTTTGATGACTTCTGCTGAGACAAAATGTTTAAAATAAATATGGTATTTTTTCAATAACTTACATGGTATATTGCAGTACTTATTTGTCTTATTATGCAGTGCTTATTGTCTTATTTTGCAGTCTTTATTTGGGAAAGTGGCATAATGTGTTCATTTATTACACAAGATGTGGCCTGACATTAGTTTGAGGGAAGAGCTGCTGCCAATATTTGTATCGGTAATGAAGTGTTCGAAAATATCGGTATATTATTTTGGCAGTGGCACTGACGCACTACGAGCAAGTGTGTGGTGAAGTTCGTCGCTGGCCAGCTAGTAGCTAGCCGGTATGGTGTGGCGAGGTGTCCCTACGCCAGTAAAGTAAGTCTTTGGCGTAGCAACGTTAATAACAATAATAAGATCAAGGTCGCTGTAGCTTGGTTAATATGCAAGTCACATTATGTAAATGGAGTGTTGTTGGCGCTTTTTGGAGTTTGGAGTTTGCATTCCATTTTGTGCATTCTTCGCTGCCTCTTTTTATCTGTTTTTACATCTTTCGAACACACAAAAAGAGGCGTGTGTTCAAGTCTCACAATGATTGTGGATTATGGGCAAAATTCCCAAAAAAGTGCATTTTTTTCTTTAATAACACTGTGTTGATAGGAACTACTTTTCCTTGATGATGGCTGAACAAAATTGGCATTGGTATCGGCGATACCAATTTCTGTTTTACTTGGTGACGGATTTTTGGTAAGAATATTTGGGGTACTTCCTATCAATACTGTAGCGCAATAATATTATCATCATTAGCAAAATATCACAGCTTAAATTACTTAGTTTCCACATCTACTGGATAGTCAAAAACGAGTAGAAACAGAAGCAACTTCTTGGTTTCAGCTGTCAAAATGGCAACATTTTTGCTCCTTTGTCATTATTGGAGCAAGCATAAAAAATATTCGATATGGCCACATATCTCATAGAAAGAATGTCTCTTCTGGGTTCCAGAACTTTCTTGGAAAAAAAAAAAAATCACATACCACATCCCAATATTATCTTGGTGCCTCACTCCGTCTGCACAGCGCCTTCCTCTCTGAACATATCGCCACTGTCCCACCCCTCCAGTCTGGCAATTGTCTCGGCCTACTTGGCCTGAGCTCATATCAGTTAGTTCTGGGTCCTGGCGGGTCGTGCCCTCGCCTCTGGACACAGACTGGCTGGCCTCTTGTCTTCACTCGGGGACGCCGTGTTCCCTTCCCTTGTGCTGTCAAAGCTGGGCCAGACGGAGAAGAATGTAGCCATGGAGCAAGTATGAACCACCCACAAACACACAAGCAGTGAATGGTCATCCGTCAAAAAAAGCCAATCTATTAATCTTCAAACTTCAAAGTTACGAGAAGCAGGAATGGAAAGAGGCCTGACTAGATTAATGTGAAGAGCTCTAATAGATTAATGTTTGCTGAAGTATGGATCGTCAGGACGCTAACTTATCACCATGTGATTTATGTTTGTGTTACTGTGAAAGTGGATGAAATATGGAACAAGATACACAAATTTATTTTGTTAATCCTCTGATTTTTTTTTTTTTATCTGCTTGTGTCAAACATTGCCCTTTATTCGTAGCGCCAATAAACATAACATAAGGAACACTGTAGGGCTCAACACATTTTTAAGCCTTGTCAGTTACCCTTGCATGATAGCAAGAACCTTGTTAGAGACTCAACCACATTAGTGAGGACATTAAGCCATTATTTGCGAGTCATGGAGTATAGCTGTAACATTCCCTGTAAGCATCACAGAGACGTTTACATTGTTGATTTTACAGAAAATGAGGGGGTAAGATGCAATAATGAATCAACATGAATCAAAAGACTGCAAGTTTCTCTGAAAGAGAGATGCCATAACACCCTGATATGTTTCTGTTAATGAAATGATCTGGTTAAATGTTAGCATAACAACCTTCACATTGTATACTTCTAAAACAAGGCTCCTTAAATCCTGCCAGGTCAGGTGAAGGAAAAACAATTAATTAATCATCGACTTTCCGATCTAAGCAAAGACTTAGGCTGTCTGGATTTATATTACTAATTCACCTTTTGATCCTTTGTGTGTTTGTGTGAGATCATTTCAAAATACCACAGAGTCACTCCGACTTCTTTGGCAGGCTTGTGTGTCGGTGGAGCGATTGTATAACAAGCTGAAGTCATGAAACTTGAGTAATTAAGACTCAGAGTCAGAGAGGAGTTAAACAATGAGTGTTAGTACAGTCTGTTCGCACCGGCGTCCCGGGAGACTGTGAGACGTAAAATGTACTGCTTGTGACTTCTTAGTATTCGGCTACTTGTCTGCAATGTTTTGACTGAGTCAATCGCATCTTTAAGATAGATAAGAACTGTGTCATTTAGCCTGAAGAGGAAGTGGACGCTCAGTCTACTCTTAAACTGCTCAACACTAAATGATGCACATTTGGCAAAGCGTGCCCCCCAACAGTGCTGCTGTGCCATTACTATTTTGACAAATACACCACATGGAGGCGCTATGCTTAAAACTCAAAGTTTGACCCCATAAGTTGGAATGACTTGAAATTTCTCACAAAACAACCTGAACACCCTGTAACTTTACGGTGCTTGGCCAATTCACCACAAAATTTGGTACATACCTTTAGGGTACTGACAAGGACATGTCTGTAAAGTTTGAGCAAGGTTGGTTTAAAAAAATGGCGCTTTTGCTTAAACACCAAGTGTAGTCACATGATGGTTTCAGGAAAAGAGCTTATTTCTAACATGACATTGCAAACTAGTGGCCTGGTGTGTATACAGTATTACTGTGTTTTCAGTTGTTTTGTAGGTCCGTGTGAACGTTTTTACTCGGTTGTTGTCACGTAAACAAACCCTTACAAATTGCTTGATACCTGAGAGAAGACTTTTCCAAATGTTGCACAGAAATTCAATGCTGAAATTCAACATGGGGTTTTACCCCGGGGCCCAAACTTCACATATACGGGCGTCCCTCGCCACTTTGTACGTTCGAACATCGCTCCCTGACTCTATCCCGGTTTTTCAAAAATGTATAAATAAATGATCACTGTTTCGTGGTTGACTATGGCCTATTATTAGTCAAAAAATATTGAAAGACAAGTCATATGTGGTATTCTGGTCACTAGGCGTCAGTAATGTCCGACACGGCATAGTGGGAAAAAAGGTTCTCCTCCCATTCTGTGTGGAAGTGGTAAGTTTTTGGTTTCTTACTTCATCCTTCTTCTTCACTCTGTTTGAAACCCTTTCTTAAGTTTAGAATAAATAAATTTAAAAAACTAAAGAGGTATTCCATTTATTAACATTGAATCCTAAAGCCTATTGTACGCCTATTTCATGATCAATAAATTGACCTGCTACCAAAATTCTGGGAAAGGCGCAGGTTCTGAACAACAGCTGGTAGGCAAATAGGTCAGCTCCCTCCCCTCCCTCCCTATTCCGTGGAGCCAGATAGTCTGTGGGCTATCACTGCTCAAAAGAAAGATTTCAGCTGGTCGGCCGAAAGAACACATTCCACAGCCACTGCCCATGAGAATCACTCAGTACGTGTACATGTTTAAAAAATACAAAATTATTGCATGAAAGCGGGTGAAACCATTTTTTTTTAATCACATGTAAACACCTTAATTAGATCGTGTCTGACTTTTTTAAACAGCAGATTAACATACCTACATTATGTGAATGGAAACCAGTCCCCTCTTACATGTACAGTAATCCTTCATTTATCGCGGTTAACTGGTTCCGGACATGACCATGAGAAGTGAATTTCTGCCAAGTACGATTCTTTATTTATAAATGAAATATGTTCGTAGTTAGAGCATAAATTTACAACCTTCTAAATATGTTTTTTAGCATTATTACAGCCCTCTACACACGAGCTAACACCCCTATAGTCACCATTACAGTTATATTACCCAGTGTAGAAGGTATAATAAGTGTGAATAAGCCATATAAGACATAAATAAGACTTGTGCTTGTGTGTGTTGCTATAAATGTGTTCCCTTGGGGAGCAGAGTGAGACAGGAAGTGATGTCAAGGGTTCAGATTTGAGTTTCAGCTTGCTGTGGGCTACAGCCGTTAACAGCAGCCCGTGTTTTTATTAGGGATTATTATGCCTGTTGTGAGGTAATTCAAAGCTGCTATAAAAGCCTGTTGTTCCGGCAATCCAGTCTGGTGCTTGTGTGTCTCACCAAACATTAGAGTAACATTCCTGACACGTAGTGACTAGTGTAGAATACTACAACTGCGTCTTTGAATGCGTATTTTGAATGGCTTATAGTTGTATTTTTAGTTCATTTATCCATTTGTATGATTGAAAATGCTTAATTTAGGCTAAAATACCTAACATTAGCTTAAATATGCATATGTTTTGACTAATAATAGCCTTTATCCAACCACAAAACAGCATGACTATTATTTAATATTTTTTTGAAAAACCGTGATAGAGTGAAGCAGCAAAAATAAAAGTGTGTATGTTTGGAGAATCCAACTGTTTTTAGTGCATGTAAAGGTACAGACTTACATGTACACATCCTGTAACCACATGCACGCACACACTTACATAGAAAGCGCGAGGGGGAGACAGTTGAGTGAGGGTCGTCCTTGGGGCATTTACTGCCTTCTTTAAACCCTTTTTTTCAGTTGGGCCTGCTTTGCATGTCTACATTTTTGTGTGAATGCTTTTAATGTCTTAAGCAAACAGGCGTCTTGGAGACTTCTGTCAACGGTTTTCTCTGACCCGGAACGACGGTTTGTTTTGTCGTTTAGTAATCAGGATAAAAACGATTAACTTTACAGAAACCATGACAAGTTTGTGATATTGTAATTTGTCATATTATGTAAATTGTAATGTTATAATGCCTTTAAGGTTGTTTCCTCAGTCTACACATCAATGGGTAGAGTAGTGAGTAATACGTCGGAGATTTTTTTGTTTGAAATTTTATGTGTTTGTTTTTGTCTGATGTCACCTGGACATTAAATAATCAGGTCAAGTCTTATGAGCGTTACTTATGATAACATTTTAAAGACGTGCTTGATTTTTATCCATGGTTTTGTGGTAGGAATGGGATGATTAAACAATCAATCAGTCAGTTAATAGTAAACATGAAGGAACCAGGTTTGAGTTGGGAATATCTTTTTGGAAGCAAGATTTTACTGTGCCAAACCAAACAAAGTGATTTTATAGGTAATGTTTGTTGCTTTACTTGGGCACATTGCTATCACTCCCACTTGGAGAACAACACATCAGCAGTTTAAAAACAGACAACAATACACCCTCCCTAGAAACCTAGCCTCTAGGCCTGAATACATAACAAAAACAAGTATTTTTTAATCAATGATGTATGACCCAATTTAGCGATTTACCTTCACCATTAACTTGTTAGCATTCTCTGTGCATTCACTCCTTCTAAGAGCTTTTAGCGTATAATTACCAATTCATTGATGATTCCACACAGCATTAATTCTGCCTATGGATTTTCACGTTGGGGACTGAGTAGCCGAATGAGCTCATGAGATGAAGGCACGCGCAAAGTGGAGAGACAGCTGTTTGTTTGAGCGATGGCACCATCAAACAGTGACCACGTCTCCCCGAGGAGACATTGGCCAGATTGTCTCTTCACTTCATGTCGCCCTCTGGAGGTACAAAGCACTCAGATGATGGTGGAGCGTCAACGTGAGCGCGAACTACACGTGCGGACGGACACACAGGGAAGTAGCGCGCATGGTTGCATATTGGCACGCCGATAGCACAGCTGACGCCGTGAATGTGTGTTGACGCTAGAAGCGGCATGGCTGAAGGACACAGCAGGGTTGGCCACATGGCTCCATGGGTGTACAGTCGATGGCTACGTCAGCTCTCGTAGGTGCCAAGTGCAAGGCCGTGCACCATCCCTCTTCTGCGAGACAAATGCCTTGCAGCCGGCCGCCAAGTATAGAACATGAAACACATGATGAAACATGCAATTAAGAGCTTCACTGCTGGTTGAGGAGCCGAGCGGAGTAAACCGCTGGATACATATTTCCTCACTGATTAATGGCGGCGCATTGGGAGGGGCGGGGGTTAGCAAACCGCCAGGAGTGGTAGGAGGGTCGGGTAACGAGGCGATGTGGCAGATTTATACCCGCCCCCCTACCCCTCGCCCTTCCCCTCCATCGTACGGGCCCATGACAAAGTGCCCTCCTGCCCCTCATCCCATCTCCTTGAAATGTCATTACATGTTCGCGTGGAGCAGGCTGGCAGGGATGGAAGGTGTTATAGCTAATGAGAATTGGGCTTTGGCCTTTTGTCTCATGTCCCAATGCCTCTTACTATCTTTCCCCCTCTAGCTCTGTTTGGTTCTCCCTGTCGTAATTCCTTTCTCACCATACCATTTTACAACACGGATTCACCACACCGGTCTCTACACATGAATACTGATTTCAGTCTTGTCCCACTTCAGGGTGGTGGCATTTTATGATTAGACGCGTGGCTGTTGTATGACTTACCTTCAACCTGTCTTTGGGCAACGCCTGGGCTCCTTTCATGATGACCTCTTGAACCCTCTCAACAGACAGGTCACTTCCTGCTTGCTCCAGACGCTGGCTGAAGAAGCCAATTACCTAAAAGGTCAGCAAACAGGAAACAATGACAAACGGGGACATACAAAAATGACCGCTGTCATATGCATGCCACACCAGTAGTGGGTGATGTCACTGTCTAAAGGAGCACGATGCACATAACTTTTTGTCCTACCGGACAATACTTCAGTATCTCACAAAAGTGAGTTAACCCCTCACACTTCAACAACCGTTTTATTATAGTGTACTCTATCTTCAATATCTATCTTCAATACTATATTAATGAAACTTGGGATATACTATACGGTAGTCAGTGAAAGCACTGAAAATAAGTCAACAACAGCTGCACAGGTTGTTACTGGAATCCTCTTCCACTCCTCCATGATGACATCACTCGTGGAGCTGGTGAATGTTAGACACCTTGCGCTCCTCCACCTTCCTTATGCTTAAGAATGCTCCACAGGTGTTCAATTGGGAAGAGACATACTTGGCCACTCCATCACCTTCACTTTCCTCAGCAAGGCACTTGTCGTCTTGGAGGTGTGTTTGGGATTGAAAGTTGGCCCACTTTCCCAAGGTTCACAGTACATGTTGAGTTTCCCTCAATGAACCACAGCTCCACAAAGCCGGCAGCACTCAGGCAGTCCCAGACCAAAATGCTACGGTCAACATGCCACACAATTAATTATCTTGGTACTCACTGGTGTTGCCTGCTTTTTAGACAATAACGGCTGTGTGTTGAGTCATTTTAAGTGGACTGTAAATGTGTACTATACAGCTATACAGTACAAGCTGTACACTGACTACTCTAAGTTACTTCAAGTTTTCTTTCTATATTGTTATTATATATATAATATTATAAAGAGGTTGCTGAAATTTGAGGCCTGTGCCCACTTTGGTGCCGTAATGTATGTGTGCACTCACTGCTCAAACGGAACCGAACACAATTTTAATCCTTTTGACGGACGTATGACTTATAACTAACCTACTGTGCTTGCATATACTAATGCAAAAAAGGAGGACAATGAACTCGGCTGGCGTCTTTCATAAGCAAAAAAGCTCCTTGCTTTCTTTGAAACACAGGCTCTCGTCTCATCCTTATCTCATTGAAGCTTAATATCAATTGCAAGCTCTCGCTGGTTTAATCCGAGTGTTGTCGCAGTGGGCTCGCAGCAGCCGCACCCTATATGATGACACAAGAGTGCAATATGGGGCTTTAACCATGCTATAGGGCCCATACTATGTGAAACGCACAACAAAAAGAGCTTTTTACTGTGTGCAGATAGCTCATTTTGATGTGATTTGAACACAGCAGCAATAATCGTGAATACTGATGGAATTATTGATGAAGAAATGGCAAAAATAAATTGGATAAACATTGGTGTAATAGCTTGTACGGTGGTAGCTAGCGCACACCCTACAAAGGTTGTCTTTACACATTCTTAGCTAAAAGTATGCATCAAGCATTTCGGATTACAAACTCACCAGAGGGCCTGAGCGTGTTTTATCCCACTTTGGAATAAGTTATTCACTCATTTTAATGCCTGCCGGGTTTCATCTCAAACAAGAGATCAAGGACAGTCTGTGCTTGATGTTTGTAGCGCTCCGCTAGGTCCCTCCCTGGAGCTATGTTTGATATTTGATAATTAAAATCTCTGTTTTACCGATTCTTTTTAAAGCTTTAAAAAATGGTGCCAAACCAACAGCGTTAAACACATCCACATGCAGTAGTTCTTCATTTGCCTTTACTCTTGCACCAGAGCCCACATGAACATTATGTGTGTCTACATCGAATACTAATCTCCTCATCAACTCTGAAGGCCTCCCATATGGGGTTAATTTACAGGAGCAAAAAGAGGAAAAAAAAAACAGCAGCTCCTCATCCACAATCTCATACTACACACACATGGATTTGCAAGGGAGGGAAGGCTTCGGAGAATAGCCTCAGGGAAGCTGACTTAACCGAGGGATTCCAGTTAGCATGCTTCCTCATACTTACGGATAACAGCGGAGCCTATGGCAACAACCCCCTCCCTCCATTGCTCACTTGTGCACACACAGACACACGCCAAAGGAGACAGCAAGGCTTCCTTTCCCTTCTTCTACTTCACTGATAAAGCTTAGGTGACAGCTTTTTTTCTTGCACTGTCCCCCAACACAAACATTGTAAATTAATATTTGACACAGACCCTCTCTACACAGTAAGGACTGATTAATTTATCGATACTACTTCAGCTAACAGCTCTGCATGCTTTATTGTGTGGTTGCACACAAGACAATGCAAAGTTCCAGCACTGCAGGGATTTCTGTACATTTTACTTGCAGATTTTACAGAATCTGCGTAACGTATTTCCTCATATAGCGGTTGGGGTTGTTTCATTCAATTTATTCATTGATTGTTTATTTATGACACTTTTTCATAATAAACATAATTACACTGTGGAGGATCCATAGTCAGAAACCCCAAACTGGCACAATTTAGAGTTTGAAAAAAATACAAATAATATTTTTTTTCACTTCCAAGCCCGATACCTGGATTTGGATATCTGCCGATACAGATACAATTCCAATACCAGCGCTCTCTTTGCTTTAATATGCAACCACACCAAAACGCATTCACTGCTTCAAAGACAGTCGGACAACACATAACTCTTAACATTGCATTACTCTTGGCTCCGTTTGTTAATATTCTTCTAGCTACGTTTGCTGACAGCATTACAGCACAGTCATGGCTCATGTATAATCTCGGAAATCTCCGCAGGCGATATCGGAAATTTCCGATATGTGAATTCTGCTGGTACCGACACTGGATCAGATCGACCGAATCCCTAGTTGCCACCACCAGTGCAGTGAGGGCAAAAAGAGAAAATGTGATGATAACCATAGAACAAAAAAAAGGAAGCTTAATGAGCCACAGTAAAATACCTGGCTCCTCAGTACCATGTGAGCAATATTTCAATAATTAATTAGACAAGCAAATGCTAACGTAAATAGCATGTCATGGCCAATGACTACCATGCAAAGGAACAACTTTTTGGAACGTGTCTATCAGGCATCATTCAAATTGCAACAAGCATAATACATCAAGTGGAAATTTGATTTAAACCAAAAATGAATGACTATTATTTAGGGGTGTGATGAGACAGTTAACGAGACGAGACGAGACACAATTGGGTCTATGAGAAAGAGACGAGACAAGATTTTAACTTTAAGCACAATAACAAAAATATTTAAACTGTATGACAATATATTGCAATCTACTAATATAATTTCTACTACGTTACACTCTTATGCACTCTGTGTATGCTACTGGCCCCGCCTCCACCCACCAAGACAGAGCGACTGTATGCTGGACAAAAGGGCTCACTCCCTTCATGTCGTTGTTCTATGGAACAAACGCGCCAAGGTGCTGAAACCAATGCACTGAGTGACGATCTTTCTGCCTGTTCGGAGGCGGGCGAGGAGGAAAACAGACATGCATGCACATGGCAATGTATTGAGGAGGGGCAAATTGCAAGACAAATTTATTCTTATTATTGTCCCGGGAAATCTTGTCATGTTTTAATCTTGCGAGATCTTGTGCTACCCCTATTATTTTTGGAGAACTGCTTAGAAACCTTTGAAGAACCGAGTCACATTGTGCAAAACTAAAAAAGAAAAGTCTTTTCTAAATACTGGAAGCTCATACTGTACTGTGAACCGGTGAACTTGTTTACAACATCTCAGTGGCAGTCGGTAACCCTCCACATTTAATTCACTTCTGTACATGCTTTGGTATGTGCTGCCGATGGGTTCAAGTTAACGCCTTACAGTGTGTGAACAATAGCATGCATCCATGAGGTGATTTCATGATTGCTGAGTGTCATTGCATGGTCGTATGAGTCACTGAAAATGTTCTAAAAGTTATCAGCTGAGGTGCTTATTTGGGCTACTGACCGTGTCCAGGTTCTGCATGATGTCCTGGAAGGAAGGGTGCATCCTGAACTGTTCGAAGAGTTCCCTCTTGTAGAGTAATGCGTACACCAAGTTGGGGTTGTGGTGCAGTGAGTTGCAAAGGCAAGAGTTGATAATCTCAAGCATCATGCGGATCACTTCTTCAATCACGTTCAGGTCCTGAGCCTGCGGGTGGGGGGGTTGAGAAGACGAGGAGGAGACGGATGTAAAAGGTTAATTGGCTTCCCACAACACTGCTTTCGCAGATAATTGTGTTTTTAAATGGTTTCTGCTAGACAGATTAATCTGTGTAAGTTGGGGGTCGAAGGGGAAAAGAGAATAAAGGAGAGTATTGGCGAGGGGCAAAGAGGTAGCCTTGGAACCTAAAGAATAAACATTACAGTATGTATTATGCTGTTGTGAAAACACACCATCGGTGTTATATGACTGAAAATGACAATGGTGGCGCCCCCTTTAAGTTGTGCTCAAAATGCTTTGGAAAATATGTTAGCATGTATGTTATACAGATACCTTGTATCCTCAAAGTTTTATAATCATTACACAAATGGTCAATGATTTATAGGCAATTAGTTACTAGGTCCCGCCCAATTTGTACACCAAATCACAAATCATTTTTTCTTCAGAAGGTGCAAAGGCAATGAAACTCTTACAAAGCACTTGGAGACTATACACCCACGGTGTAAGAAGGAGAGGTTCCGCAGGTCCTTTATACCGGCCGCTGTCAGGCTCTACAACACCTGCACCTGCACCTGAACCTGAACCATGTTGTAGTCACTATGCATTCTTTACTTGCGTATCTTGCTTGTTGCTGTAACAAATGAATTTCCCCGCTGTGGGATTAATACAAATACAAATAATAAAGTACAAATACAAATACAAAGAGCACCAACGGCAAGATCTACATATCTAAATGGAGGACCAGTAGAAGCAAGAGTGCTTATTGTCAAAGATATCAGCGATATGGATAAATACTAAATAACACGTCACCATAACAACAAGAAAAATGGAGGATACAAGCCACAAAGAAATAAACATGCAGTTAGAAGGATTACAATCAATGCCATTTGACATTTGATGTCAATACCATGTTGCAAGGGCCTGCTCAACAAGAAGTACTGATGTATCTACATTCAGTGGCACTCACATACAATACCAAAGACGGCAGGAAGTGGATACAGATATCAACAGTGGATAAAAACAGGTGTTTTAAAAAACTGTAATGATAACAGTGATGATAGTAATACTAATAATAATAATAACACTCACCTGCTATGAATGTATGGAAGAATAAGTGTACTGTACAGTGAATAGTGTACGCTGAATACAGGAAGTGAACATAAGTATTAGCAACTGATGTGATACGGACAGAGGGTAGGATTAAATAAGCTCTGGTTCTTTCTACTCCTTTTCAGACATGTGGAATTGTGAATTGTAACATGAAGCATTCAATGTAAACTGTATACATGTTCAAAATAAATGAAACCATAACCATAACCATTAGTAATTATTAATTAACTCTGACGATTATCCTAGAGTAAGATAGCAAAAACATCTAAATCTAATTATTCCATCTACCTTTCATGGGAAGGTGCTGTATTCTTTCTTTACTGTGTTCGAAATAATGCGTCAGCACCCGGAGAGACAGACGCCACTCAGATTAGATAACTTTCGACGTGTGCGTACACAACTATTCTACTCTGTAATGACAGCATAGCTGATAAGATCCCACAATGACGTGGTTAGTTCTCACGCTTTATACTCGTGACAAGCTAATTTTAAGCAGATTCGGTCTTACAAACTTCCTTTAAAAAAAAAAAAAGGCTGTGAAACTTCTAAGTAGCTCCAGTGGTGATGGTGTCCAACCTAGCATGTTGAGAGCCTGCTAAGCTGCTGATGGCCATGTTGAAATTTAGCTTGACCAAATTTTAAGTGAAAAGAAAAAGGGCTACTCAGCAGAAGATGGCAGGGTTTAGTTATTATGTAACTACATTTTTTCAGTTAATATAGCGAAAGACGATACTCTGCTGACTTTGACCGAACCCTCCGGACTTTCCGGAAGGCACAAGAGGCATAAAACAATCAATGTGTTCAGTCTGTGCACTTAAAGGGGACCTATTATACTAATTTTCGGGCCTTTGTATTGAGTTCTGGACTCCTATAGAGGAGCTACACACGATAACCCGGACAGAAAGCTTTCTAGAGCTTCCAGACTCTGGAACCTCTTCCTGCAGTGTTTCCTGCCTCCCTCCCAAACGGTCTGTGTAATTTACTCCACCGCCGGCCCTCCTCCAGGTACGCCTCCCGCCGAACCCACTCCGCTGTGATTGGTCACACTCCCAAGCGCTCCCAAGGGCTTCCGGACAGTGGGCGAACCCCTTTTGTCCGATTACTTACACAAAATAAACACAGTTAGGACAGCGATACAGTGTTACTTACAGCTTGCTCTTCTGACTCTTCAACACGACCAAGTAACGTTGGAAAGGCGTCGGACTTTGGCGGATAGCCCAGCTTCGTATTGGCCCATGTTCACAAAACAGTCCCGTGTGAAGTGCCGTTGACAGATGAGCATATTTTTCACTTGCTGGCCAGGAATCAGCAACTCCAACCACTTCTGCCTGATGCTTGCCTCTTTAGGCACACCCGAACAAACATTTCCTGGGAGCCATCGCTCGACGAGAGCGAAGCAGAGCGGGGGTGCTGGGCATGCCAATATAAGGAAGTCCGGGTTGCGTTGACGTAAGTAGAACTGGTGTTAAAAGAAAAACTCTGTAAAACACAGCATGCAGAGCCGTCCAAAACTGCTTTCAGGGCTAACTTCCAAATGTGCAAACCTCATTATCTGACATGTTGTCATCGTTTAACACAAGAATACAACATTGTAACAACATTTATAGGTCAGAAAAAGAGGAAAAGCATAATAGGTCCCCTTTAATTTAGAGTGTGCACTTAATTTATAGTTTGTGATAGTAAGAGATACAATGAGAGAACACACGGGGGATGCACTCAGATAATGACAACCAGAAGGATCTATTAGGCGGCAGGAGCTGTGCTGAGTTTTGCCTGGTGGGGAAATAGGGAGGGTACGGTTGGAGTCAGCCATCATCTCCTGCTACATTAACTAAAAATAAATTTATAGTGATGTCCGATAATATCGGCCAAGATTGGCATATAAATTAGATCAGTTCAGATCGGTATATTTTCTGCCGATATTGATACTTTTGTGCGAGTGATGGTGTGCTCCACGCAGCTCAGTGTGTCAGAGGTTTGGAATTATTTCAAAGTTTTAGCTTTGGATTGTCAATATGCGTAACCAAGGGTCTTAATAAGAAAACATGATGAAAGGACAGCAGCTACGGAGCTCAGGAAGCGCTTTTTTAATTAGCACACTGCTTCGTCTTACTGTCACAACACAGTCGTCAAAACCCCAAAGGCAATAAAAGGCAATAAAAACGCTGCATGTCGCATCCTGTCAGAGGGCATCCAACAAAATAAGGGTCTCAGAAAAATAGCTTCATTTTGCAGTGAAAGCGCTGGTTATGCGAGGGGAAAGGAACGCGTCTTCCTTTAATTGGTCAGGACTTTTTATGACTGTTGAGACAAAATGTTTAAAACTAATTGAACTTTTTCTATAACTTCCATCATCGATCCATCCATCTTCTTCTTCTTATCTGAGGTCGGCAGAAGCCTAAGCAAGGAAGCCCAGACTTCGTCCAGCTGCCCCGGGTGGATCCCAAGTTGTTCCCAGGTCAGTCTTTCCAAAGTGTCCTGGGTCTTCCCTGTTGGCCTCCTACCGGTCGGACGCACCCTGAACAACTCCTCAGGGAGGCCTCCGAGAGGCATCCTGACCAGATGCCGTTCCACCTCATCTGGCTCCTCTCAATGTGGAGTAACAGAAGTTCTACTCCAAGTTTCTCCCGGATGACAGTGCTCACCTTATCCCTAAAGGAGAGTCCAGTCACCCTATGGGGAAAACTCATTTTGACCGCTTGTACCCGCAATCTTGCTCTTTTGGTCACTACCCAAAGCTCGTGAGCATAGGAATGTAGATCACCCGGCAAACTGAGACCTTTACCTTTCGGCTCAGCGCCCTGTGCAGCACAATGGGCCGAAGCATCACTGCAGACGCCCCAATCCACCTGTTGCTCTCACATTTTTTCTAATTTTGCACAAACAGTGTTTATTTGTGAAATGCACTCAGTGGCATCACAGCAAATGAATCATACTGTGTTCATTGGATGTAGTGCCAATACCGGTATTGGTAATGAAGTACTGGACAATACTGGCAATCGGTAGAAGGGCAATACCGATGATCTCTATTAATTATCTTTTTTTTTTTTTTTTCCAAAAAAAGGTATCGAGATGTAATTCCATTCCATAAAATGCTTATAAAAATAAAAGACACACTGGCTTGTGAGAGCCTGAAAACAAGTTGGTAGTCACAACATTGACATAAACATAGCCTGTTTGCACTGTTACATTTACAAATATAGCTTGTAGAAAATACATGACAATTATGTTTGCATATACAGTACACTGACGCCATTGTACAATAAAACCAATAATACCATTGGCAGAGTTTTTGGTTCAATATTTTGTTTGAAAAACGTATTTTGCAATTTCAAGACAACCCCATCTTCACTGTTGATGTTTTCTCTGTCCTACATAAGTGTCAGCAAATACCAGCCTTTTTGTCCTAAGTAGCCAGACTGTCACGACAAGCGTCTTTGTTCTCGTGATGACCTTGTTTTTGACCAAGAATTTGCTAATACTGCCTAAGACCAGATTCAAAAACAGGGGTGCGGCGAGACTGCAAAGGCAAGCTGATTGGGAGACGAGATTCCGCCTCAAATCTGGGCTAACCATCTTAAACAGAACTGCATGTGGGAGCATTTTTTTGTTGTTGTTTGTCGACAACAAGACCCTTATCTCATAAATAACTTTGTTGGCCTCTTTTCCTTTGCAAGAACACACAAAAATTACACAAAATAACTGTATTGTGCTGTGCATGGCTCATGCAGCACATTGATTTCCACAGGCTGGAGGACAGGATGGCGGTGTGGGGCTCTAACTGGCTGCTGTGAGGAGCTAAGTGGCATGCAGAGGAGCCGGCAATAATGAGGATTGATTGTGCCTCTGGAAGCAGAGGAAGAGGAGGTGCTCTGGGCTCGACTCCACTGCCTGGCTACACCCGCTCCCCTCCGGTCCGCTGTGGCGGCCCATAATTAGACCCAACGTAGGGGCTGAAATGGGAGACAGCTGAGTAGGACGACTAGGAAGCGAGCTAAAATGGAAGCGGAGCAGTGGAGAGGAAAGGAGGGTGACGGATGAGGAGATGAGGAAGAAAAGAGATGAGAGCGATGCAGTGTAGGAGTGAGGTGGCGAGTGTTTTGTTCTCTTGCAGCAGCTTAATGAGATTGGCCTGGCAGGGGAAAAAAAAAAATGCCACACTGGGGAATTCAGGTCAGAGGAAAATAGGCTAGCTAGACGTCTGCCTGGCCTTGTGTGTGTATGTTTGTCAAGTGGATGAGATTATGAGGTCCACACTTGAAACCCAGACAGGATTTAAATATCTTAACTCCTCCTCCCTCCTCCGCACTACTCTCTTGCGCTTGTTTTCCCCAAATTTGAATCCCCCAGACAGCCTAAAAAACACCTCACGTGTTTTGTGTGATTCCTTTCATTTCTTTTGCGTCCCTCTCCTCCAGTCATGTGCTAGTTTTCCAGCCTCCCGCGTTGTCGTTTAGTCACAACCGCTCATGCTCACTCCCCACCCAGGAAAACACACAGGCCTTGGATGTGAGCTCTATCGGTATTCTGCCCCATTTTTCAGTCATTTGCACAGAAATGACAGCAAAGGAGGCAGCCTGAGTGTGTGTGCTCACGCTCTCCCACACAGGACGCGTGTTATGACGGCAGGTGTGTTTGACCTCCGCTATATGTCTGACAAGGACGTTTTACGGGGCGCGCGGCGGGAATAAACACACCAGCCTACTTTCTTCTTTTTTGCATGCGGACAGGGAGGGCGCTAAGAGGCACCGACGTGTAACTCCCTGTAAAGTAGGCGCTGGCATCATTAAACCAGTAGCTGAGCTTATTCCCTGGCTGCTCACTGTAGGCTGTTGCAAGGCAGACAAAGAGGGCTTAGCGGGAGACAGCGCTAATAATGACAAGGACAGGGCGACAAGACTCAGGAAAAGCGAGGGACGCTTGCATATGAATCTGTCTTGCCCAGTGGCGTTTTCATACAAAACACACTGACAAAACTGCAGTACTCTATAAGTTCAAATTCCAATTGCTTTTCCAATGGCAGAGAAACCTCGGAACCTAGGAAAGGATGCAAATGTCATCCTGAGACGTGTAACTGACGTTCTCTACGGAACGTTATTCAACTACTTATTATACACAAGTGAAAAAATAAGTTAACCACAATTAATATTACGATTTTAAAAAATCCGATCCATCGTCTATGCCGCTTATCCTCACTCGGGTCGCGGGTATGCTGGAGCCTATCCCAGCTGACTTCGGGCGACAGGCGGGGTACACGCTTGACTGGTCGCCAGCCAATCGCAGGGCACATATAGACAGATAACCATTCACTCTCACATTCATACCTATGGACAATTTACAGTGGCCAATTAACCTAACATGCATCTTTTTTTGGAATGTGGGAGGAAACTGGAGTACCCGGGCATGCACAGGGAGAACATGCAAACTCCACACAGAGATGCCCAATGGAGAGTCTTCCTGATCTCCTGACTGTGTGGCCAACATTGCTATCTCATTCTAAACTACAGCTTTATTTGGTAAAAAAAAAAAATCAAACATGATTCTCACAAGGTTATGACTTCTTTTCATGAAAAAACACAGCATTATTGTTGCACGATTCTTCTTTCTGGAAAAAAAAGACATTTTTCTCCACATATATGACTTATCTCATAGGGTTATGGCTTGTTAACTGTCATGAGTAGGAAAAAAAAGGGTTAGGGTTAGACTCTTGCCACACTAACATGTAGAAGCTACATATTTGAGAATCATAGGAGGGGAAAAATAGATGAAAAAAAACATGATGGAAGATAGAAGTGGAGCAGAAAAACATACACCATGTGGACGGACAACTGTGGGTCAGACTGACTGAGCAGCATCAGCAGCAGCAGCAGCCTGTCGTGTCTTTTGGGAGTTTTTAAAATAGGTCATTGTCTGACCTGCATTTATTCGTATCATAATCACGTCATGTTTGCAGAGCACTGTTCTCACACATTCATACATCAGAAATGAATATTTTCATGAAGAGGAGGACTTTTTTTTTTGTAAAGTTATAATTTAGTACAGGGGTGTCCAAACTTTTTCAAGCGAGGGCCACATGTGGAAAAGTCAAAGGATGCAAGGGCCATTTTGATATTTTTTATTTGTAAAAGGGTTAAAAAAAAAAAGACGTTTTAAATGCATTTAAAACCAGCTGTGTGTTATACGTGACAAGGTGTATGATCATTAATTGTTAGTCGCAACATCTCAGCTTTTCCTTGCTACATCGCATCCGTTGCTTCATATTAATATTCTCAAATATTTTTCTCCAAATGACTATCAATTTTCTATTCTTTTAATACAATCTTTTTTTTTTTCCTGAACTTCCAATGTAGCCCTAATAGAAAACAATTGCTCAGTCTGAGTGAGCTATGAAGGGAAAAAGAAGAAGGCCGCAAAGTGAAGCAGTTCTAATGACGACCTGCAGGCAGACAATGATTAGGACCCCGGAGCACCCGCTCACTGCATGGTACTGCTCCTTGTGCCCGAGAGGACACTCAAAGACAGTCAAGGAAGAGAGGCCGGCATGTATTAAAGCAGAACGACTACTAACCGCTTGGGCTTGCAGCGTTTTAATAGGCAGGCTAAGAAAAATATCCCACAAGATGAGACGATAAAGAAAAAAATATATATACAGCCTTCCTCTCAGCAGGATGCTTCTATAATGAGTGGCGCGCAGTAAAAAGCGACTCCCCTGCTGACAATCCAGAGGTTGACATAATGAGAGAAAGAGTTCATTTATAATTTGTGAAGATGGTTACATTTCAATTTTATTTTAGGTTAGCACAAAATAAAAGTTTTATTGATTTGGCTGATTCCTGAAGGCAAGGCTGTGAGCTCATTTTGTTGAAGAAATGGCCAACGTCGACGAGCAGGTCTCTGTGATGGATGATGCACTAACAACGACAATCCTCAGAGGAAACATTCCTCTACAACTTTCAAATGTAATACTACCGAAAGAGAAAGGATGAAATATTACATCTTCCTTGCAAAGATATGCAGTGGAACCTCGAACGTTGTCATCCCTGATGTTGTGCAATTCAGAATTCAACAAGATACTTCTTAATAACAGTATTAACTTCTTTTTACACTTTGCATGACAGTAAAATATATCATATAAGGTTCCCAAATTGTAGTCATGATGCCGGAATTTACAGTTCAAAAGTACCTTTTAGTGAACCCTGCTAGGTATCTACAAACCGTCTGTCTGGTCCACAGACATTAAGCTCCCCTCCTGATTCGCTCTTGCACCCCCCTCTGTGTTTCAAGCTACACACAGAGATGCAATTTTCATCTTTATTATTCTGATTACAGATAAACTAACCTATATCTGTAACAAAAATTAAAAAGTTATCTGTTCACTTGTAGCGGCCAGTTATGTAGAAAAAAAAAGTGTATTGTTTGATGGCTTTGCTTCACGACATGAACTCCACTACAGAAATCAGTGTTTTCTACACACCCGCTTCTTAAACTATTATTTCATGATGAAATGGAAAATGTGCCTATTGCTGAAACCTTTTCAATATGTTGCCTTGCCTTCAGCTGCATTGTCTTTGGCATAATCATTTTCAATTCTTGTATATCGATAATGTTTGATAGCAAATGCTAACTGGATGTAATACATGAACTGTGTCTCCTGATGAACGCTACGGAGCAATTTGGACTGATATCTTACTAGTACTCATGTTTTGCACACAACTTTTGAGGAATTGTGTGTAATTATCTTGCCATATCAAATATAATGATATATATATATATACACACAGGTACTACTCAGAAAATTAGAATATCCTGAAAAAGTTGTTGTATTTCTGCAGTTCAACTTAAAAGATGAATTTGACATATTATATAAACAAATAATATGCAAATCAATATATTTCAAGTTTTTATTTCTTTGGATTTTGCTGATCAGCTCTAGCAGCTTAAAAAAAAACTCAAATTCAAAAACTCAGAAAATTAGAATATTACATAAAGTCAATGTAAAAAAGGGTTTTAAATACAAAAATGCAAGGCCTCCAAAACTAAACTCTTGCACCTGTATTTAGTACTTGGTTGAGACCCCTTTTGCCTGAATAACAGCCTTTATCTGGCGTGGCATGGATGCTACCAGTTTGTGGCATATCTCAGGGGTTATGGAAGACCAGCATACTTCAATTGTGGCCTTTAGCTGTTCTTTATTGTGTGGTCTCTTCTCGTACAGTTTTCTCTTGACAATGACCCACAGATTTTCTATGGGGTTCAGGTCAGGTGAGCTTGCAGGCCAATCAAACATGTTAACCCATGGTCGTTGAACCAGGACTTTGTACTTTTACCAGTGTGAGCAGGTGCCAAGTCCTGCTGGAAGATGAAGTCTGCATCTCCATAAAGCTGTTCAACTGAAGCCAACATAAAGTGCTCTAAAATGTCTTGGTAGATGGCTACGGTTATGTTTGACTTCATGAAGCACAGAGGACCAACACCAGCAGCTGACATGGATCCCCAAGTCATCACAGACTGGGGAAACCTAACATGCATCTTCTATCGCGCTCTTCTCCAGTCTTCCTCCAGACTCTGTGACCTTTGTTGCCAAATGAGATGCAAAACTTGCTCTCAACAGAAAAGAGGACTTTTGACCACTGGGCAACAGACCAGTCCTTCATTTCTCTTGCCCAGGAAAGGCGCCTCTGGTGCTGATTACTATTGAGGAGAGGTTTGACAACAGGACATTTGAAGCCCATGTCCAGCATCCGCCTGCGTGTTGTTTCTCTTGAAGCAACAACTCCAGCATCGGTTCACTCCTTATGACACTCCCCCACACTTTTGAATGGCCCTTTCCTGACAACCCTCTCCAGCCTGTGGTCATCTCTCTGGCTTGTACACCGTTTTCTTCCACACTTCTTCCTTCCACTTGACTGACTACTCTCAACTCTCAATTGTCATTGACTCTCAAGTCAATGAGAGTTTTCTGCACAACTGTCAGATCAGGAGTCTTCCCCCCCATGTCTGAACTCTTCTGAGCCAACCTAAGACAGACTTTTTTCAAGGCTCAGGACCCTTTTGCAGGTGTTTTGGATTACTTGCCTGATCAGAATTTGACTCTTTGAACCTACAGAACTGAATCTTTTCACAGTATTCTAATTTTCTGAGTTTGTGGGTTTGTGGTTTTAATAAGCTGAAAATCTTAATCAGCAAAGTTACAACAAGGAACTGCTTGAGAAATGTCAATTTGTGTGTAACGGCTCAGTAAAATTTGTTGGCGTAATCTTTTATGTTAAATTGCCAAAATAAAACAACTTTTACTTGATATTCTAATTTTATATATATATATATATATATATATATATATATATATATAAGATATATATAGATATATAATGATATATATTTGATTACCTGTAAACTTTGAAAATGTGAATGCGAAATACTAATACTTAATATTTACAATTGCATGTCAAAGTTTACCAGTTAGAGTTTATATATATGTTTTATAGAAAGAGGTAGATCATTTTGACTTGTAACTTGCATGCTGAAAAAGTGCGTGCACCCCTGATATACATGTATAACGTACATAAATACGTACTCATACTTTTTTTTTAAATAAATACACTAAATATATATACTTTCTATATTTATAGTAGGAGGTAGATCTTTGGGACTTAGGTCATTTTAAAAGTAGCTTGCAGGTTGAAAAAGTGTGAGCGCCCCTGACGTAAAGGTTAGCAACAACAGCATAGCTCTGTGAGCTACAGTGCTAACACTACACACACATTTTAACTGCAACATCATGCTAGGTTAGCCTATTCACTGAAGAAAAACAAAATGATTAAACTTACATCTCCCATATGTGGAGCTGGACTGACAGTTAGTGGGGTTCGTTTTATGACGTCACAAAAGCCCAAAACACAAGCAACCGTTTTAGAGCAAAAAGGTTCAGTAAACAAGTGAGGGAGATGATAGATTTTTTTCTCACATTTGGTTCTCGTAAACATGCTTTCAGGCAGGGTTGTCCAAATTACAGCCAGCGGGCCAAATGCGGCCCGCCATCCATTCTTACCTGGCCCGTATCAATGTCTAAAAATATAATTGACTACAGCCCGCGCACAACATGTACGTAACTGTTTTGTACTTCTTAGTTTAAACAGTAGGTGGCGCTCCTGTCTTGATCAAGGCAGAGTCTCCACAAGGAAAGCAATCACAAAATAAAACTGTTCAGGTAAGCCAGAAATGGCGGAACCAAAGAGACGCAGGATTGCAAGCGAGCTATGCGTGGATTTGCTTAATTGCGGCTGAAACAGAGGACGACATTACTCCCCTTCCACAGGGCGATGGCTTAAGCCGCGGGAAGGTGTGCCGAGTCCAGACGCAGGCTGCTAAGTACCACGATATCATTAGCCTGAACAAAGCGGCTTGGCTTGGAGCTAATTAGCAGAGATAATGCTTTGCACCGTAGGTAACGTTCACACTGCAGGTGAAGTCCAATTTTTTTTTTTGATCAAATGTGACCTGTATTTTATTTTTTCATGTCAGTGTGAACAGTACAATTCAGACTTTTTCAAATGCAACCCATGCCTCCATGTTATAAATCAAATATGTATCCATCATGTATATGATGTGGAAAGGCGTGCTTGGGCAAAAGTAGTCAACGGTGTAGACAAGTGATTTTGTCAGTTACGTGGCTCACGTCAATATGACTTAGCCCAAATACTTGCCCTCTTTCTTCTTAATCTCCCTGGCAGTATAATTCGGTGAATCAAACTTACTATTGCAGACTCCTGTTCCACAAAATCCGTGAAACTGCCACAAGTGTGCCCAGGAGAGAACAAATCGAGGCATATTTACTTCCGTAAAGACACGCCAACGCGTGTGACATTGTGTTTTGTGAGCAGGTGCATCACTTCCTTACTCTGCAGTAGTTGTTGCTGTAGTAATACTGTAGTAGTCATAGTAGTAGCCGTGGCAGCGGACAACACTGACAAGGTGAATGCTTTGAGGAGCAAAAGCAACACATGTCCACTTTTTTTTGTAAAATGCAAATCATTCAACACCTCATACATTCATAAGCATATTTTAGCAGACCACGTTTCTTCATTCTTCGTTTAGACCAGGGGTGTTCAAAGCACTATGTAAAGACAAAAGGCTTGAAAACTGTCACAACACAAAGCTTTGTCGGTGATAATGAAAATTTTGTTTAACCTTTTTACAAATCATAAAAATACACTCCTGATTAAAATCTTAAGACCAGTTGAAAAATGGCTAGAATTTGCATTTTGCACATTTGGATCTTAATGAGGTTTTAAGTAGAGCTACAATATGCAAAAACAAGAAGGGGGAGTGAGACAAAAAGTCATTTATTGAAAACAACAATTAAACTGAAATAGGTTGTTTGTCAGCTGATCAAAAGTTTAAGACCATCGCTCCAAAAAATAACAAAAAGCTCTTCAAACCAGAAGAAAAACTGTTCTCAGTAGGACTCAGTAATGAGTAGCTCCACCGTTCTTGTTAATCACTTCAAAAATTGCTTTGGGCATGCTTGATGCGAGTGTTTCCAGGAGGCTAGTGGGAACATTGCTCCAAGTGGGGAAGATGGCTTCACGAAGGGCATCAACTGTCTGGAACTGATGGCCATTATAATAAACTTCCCTTGCCATCCATCCCCAAATGTTCTCTATGGGATTTAAATGAGGGGAACATGCAGGATGGTCCAAAAGAGTGATGTTATTCTCCCTGAAGAAGTCCTTGGTCAAGCGAGCATTGTGAACTGCAGCGTTGTCCTGTTGAAAAACCCAGCTGTTACCACATAGATGAGGGCCCTCCAGTCATGAGGGATGCCCTCTGCAACATCTGCACGTAAGCAGCCGCCGTTACTACATCTTTCAATGTCCCATGTTTGATGCTCCCTGGCAAAGTCTAAACGGGCAGTTTTGTGGCGTTGAAGGAGACAAGGTCTTTGAATTCCTTTTTTTGGTTTTAAACCCTTTTCCCGCAGATGCCGTCTGATGGTTAATTCGCTGCAGTCGGCACCAGTAAGGGCCTTAATGTGGGTGGAAGACCACCCTGTGTCTTGATGGACAGCCAATCGGATCCTCTGGCTCAGCGCAGGTGTGATTTTTTTGGGTCTACAACTTGACTTTTTTGTTCCATAATGCTCAGGAGCTGCTTTACTG
Organism: Dunckerocampus dactyliophorus; assembly: GCF_027744805.1. Lineage (NCBI taxonomy): Eukaryota > Metazoa > Chordata > Actinopteri > Syngnathiformes > Syngnathidae > Dunckerocampus > Dunckerocampus dactyliophorus. The sequence goes on along the minus strand of NC_072835.1, from coordinate 17,401,493 downwards.
CGCCCACCCTCAGCAGCAATGGCACGCTGCGGGAGGCCTCGCTTATGCAGCTCCTCTATCCGACCACGTTCAAAAAGAGAAAGCTTCTTAGCTTTAGCCATCAGGAGGGCATGACAGTGTGAATGCCTGACAGAAAATGAACATATTCAGCAGATTTTGGCTTTTATAGCCTGTGGTCTTAAACTTTTGATCAGCTGATAAACAGCCTATTTCAGTTTAATTGTTGTTTTCCATAAATTACTTTTTCAAAGTGCTTTTTGTCTCACTCCCCCTTCTTGTTTTTGCATATTGTAGAGCTACTTAAAACCACATTAAGCTCCAAATGTGCAAAATGCAAATTCTAGCCATTTTTCAACTGGTCTTGAGATTTTGATCAGGAGTGTATATACAAATATCAAATGTCACCTGCACCCTTTGACTTGTCAGTATGCAGCCCTTGGTGGAACAAGTTTGGCCACCCCTGCTCTAGGGACACATAATACTGTTAGATCAGGGGTGTCAGACTTGTTTTCATTGAGGACCACATCACAGTTATGGCTGCCCTCAGAGGGCCACTTGCAACTGTTAATATATATGAAGAAAAATATGACGATACCCTCATGATATTATTACACAATTGCCCATGCATTTGATTTTTAGATTTTTACTAACAAACTGATGGCTAAGTTGCTTTGAAATGAGAAGTTAAGTGAGGTTATGAAGATAACGAGCAGACATTCAGTATTTATTTATTTTGGATAACAATAAAATGCTTGGAATATCTTATTGCATGATTAGATGACATTCAGGTTTAGAAGAACTGCACACAGTACAGTTTGTCTGTCAAAATGAAAGAACAAATACAGTACATTTGGAAGTAAAAGGTGAAGTGCGTCCCTGGCTTTCGCGGGCCACATCTGGCCCCCGAGCCTTAACTTTGACACGTGTGTTAGATCATTATTAAAACTGCATAATAGAGGAAATTTATGAATGTTTAAATTTTGATTCAAACATTGCCTGTACTGATAATAAAGGTTTTATGATGGGCACGGTTTGACCCTGCAACTGATTTTAATTCCATTTCTATTATTTCCTGTGGGAAAACTGCATTGTGAATCTAAAATGGAGGTCGACCAGAGTTTAAAACATTTGACATTTTTTTTTAGAGGTTCTACTGTACTAAACTATACTATACATCTTGCATTGGTTATTCTTCCAAATTACGAGGCGTCATGCTTTAATAATGGATGACATTCCCTAAAAGTTAGCCGAAACATCTATAGTTCCGGGAACACGACCAATTCCATTGTGGTCCTGTCACTTTTTGGCAGCTACATTATCACTGACAGCATACAGTTACTCGAGGCAAACGGAGAATCAAGACTTCGTAATCAAGTGCCAAATTACTGGAAGGCATGACGAGGAATAAGAGTCATTTGTTTATTACCTGATGTGTCCTTGGGCTAAACTAGTACCCTCGCCATGACAAGCACCGCTACAAAGCTAATGAACGTCTCCACTTTGCTATTAAAAAGAGATCACAGTTTGTGACTCAACCGCTATACATAAACACTGACAGGGTGGTCCTACATGCTCCTGGCTCTGTGCGCGTACGTATGTGTGTGTGTGTCTGTGGGAGGAGGTGTTCTTTTCCCAGAAACGCGGTAATAATAACAGTAAACAGACAAACAGACAGAAGCGCCATTAGCACGACCACTGGCTGGTAGCGTAAACAGTGGTACACAACGCAGCACACAATTGCATCTTTTGAACATGTCTGTGTATACAAGCAAGCACACACTGCACGTCACTACTGCACACACACACACACACACACATATATATATATATATATATATATATATATATATATATGTACAAATATATATATATATATATACAGTAACAACAGCGGCCGCCCCTCGAGAGCTGGCCTGCTTGTACTGGGAGCCTTTAACCATCCCCTGGGGGGGCTGAAAGGGCCCCTCACCCATCACTCTAGCTTGGCTGACATTAACCAGACACAGCAGCATAAACACAACACATTCAGGGATGAGGGGGGGTTGTTGTGTGTGTGTGTGTGTGTGTGTGTGTGTGTGTGTGCATACACTGCATATACGGTACATAGTATATAAAAATGCATGTACGTATGAAATGTATTCATACACACCACAATACACTTACAGTATATCATGCCTACATGGAATACAACCATATCAGCCTAGTTATTACAGCCACGCCCCAAAACACTGGCATCGTTGGCAATGCCAATATACTGTATGTATAAACACCCACACGCACTCAACAAAAATATTAACACGTAAGCGTGTTTTTGCTCCCGTCTTTCATGAGCTGTGAAACGCTTTCCATGTACACAAAAGGCCACTTCCTCTCGAATATTGTTCACAAATCTCCTTTGCCGAGATAATCCATCCACCTCACAGGTATGACATATTAAGTTGCAGATTAGACGGCATGTTCATTGCATCGGTGTGCCTTAAGCTGGCCACAATAAAAAGCCACTCCGAGATGGGCAGTCTTACTGTACAGCAAAAACCGGGATTCATCCGGGAAGAGAACACCGCTCTTACTCATGGAATGTGAGCATTTGCCCAATGAAGTTGGTTACGTGCAGTCAGGTGAAGACCCCGATGACGACTACGAGCATGCAAATGAGCTTCCTTGATAGGGTTTTTGACAGTTTGTACAGAATTGTTTTGGTTATGCAAACCGATCTTGGCAGTGAAGATGCTAGATGTGGAGGTCCTGGGCTGGTGTGTACTACCAAACTCTGTGAAACACCTTTGCAGACGGCTGACGGTAAATAAATGAGCATTCAATTCACGGCCAACAGCTCTTGTGGACATTCCTGCAGTCGGCATCCCTATTGCACCCTCCCTCAACACTTGCGGCATTTGTGGCATTGTGGTGTGTGATAAAACCGCGCATTTTGGAGTGGCCTTCTATTGTGGCCAGCCTAAGGCACACCTGTGCAATAATCATGCTGTCCAATCAGGTCTTGATATACCACACCTGTGAGGTGGATGGATTATCTCCACAAAGACAAAGTGCTCACTGACACAGATTTGGACAGATTTGTGAACAATAGCGTGAGACATAGGCCTTTTGCGTACAAAGAAAAAGTTTAAGATGTTTACATTCAGCTCATGAAGGGTGCTTTCTTCCCTTGCTTTCAGTCTCTCCCTCGTAAAGAGACCTATTACATGTCCAGGCAATCCCACATTAAACAAACATTAGTTCTCTCTGCAGAGCCAGCCAAATGACATTGTTTCCAGATGCATTGTCTCCCTGGCCCCCTCCCTTATACCACCCAACCTCTGTGCTCATCTCAGGCAGCTTTTCCACATGGCTCTCCTTGGTGTTGATGCTTTTTCCTTTGCCAAATCACGTATACAGCACTTGGTATGCGTTTGAGGATGCACGGCTAGTAAGACAAAGTAAAGAATAACGGAAACACACACGCTGACATTAGCTATTCTGTTTCTGTGGCTTAAGCTCGAGATTGCTGCTGCAGCATTATGCTCCGCAGTCGCCTCTTTGTTGCAGTGGTCCATTTTCTTGATGCCCTCAATGTCCTTTTGAATGAAGTATCTCTTTATTGCGGCCAATTGTGATTGCATGTTACAGGGATGTTTTAAACTTTTGAACACATATTGTTTTGAGACGCCAAACTCTTTACTTAACTGTCCCCAGCAACTAAGTGGAACTACGTTCTTCATCACAGAAATATGACCAGAAATAGACTTAGGATACCGAGTGGGGCGTAAGTCTCTGTTATTGGACTATAATGGTGATGGGGATGTCATACAACTTCATGTCAAAAAATCTATACATGTTTTTTGATGCATTCATTGTCGCTTTTCCATTGCGCCGTGCTAGTTCGGCTCAGTTTCAGGCGGTCCACAAGAAACTGTGAAAACGATACAGCATTGAACACATCAGTTAAAATGAAACAGTAATGGAGGAGACCGAGGGCAAGAAAACAGTGCAAAAACTAGAAAAGCACCCTGAGAGCACACATTCCCCCCCATTTTGTGATTTACACCATAAATTAGTCCTACATTTATTTTGTCTAAATATTTTGATTATTAATGTTATCATGCTAGTTGTGCTAACATTCTAACATTAGCGTTTTAATATGCTAATGTTCGCTTGCTAACACCTAACATAATAGTGGTGTTTGTAAGCGCCTAAGTATGAAAATGGCTAAAACAGGTACTATGCTAATGTCAGCATGCTAGCAATGCTAATATGCTAACGTTAGCATGCTAAGACTTAGCATAATAGTGCTAAGTGTTTGTGTCTAGCTATGAAAACGGTTATAATGCTACTATGCTAATGTTAGCATGCAAGCAATTGCCAGCATGCTGACACCTAGCATGACAGACCTAAGTCTTTATATAAGTGTCTACCTATGAAAATAACTAAAAACGCTAGTAGGCTAATGTTAGCATGCTAGCAATTCTAACATGCTAACACCTAGCATGACAGCGCAATGTTCCGTGAAGGCTAAATGTCCCGAATGAGTTGAGAATTCTGTCTGAATCAGTTGAGAAATGTGGAGGTAGTCAGAACTCTTTAGATCAAAGGCATTTTGCATTCCAAAAAATGTGAATGTCAAGAAAAGTGGGAATTTTTGGTATGTGGAAAACGGCATGAATGTCCCTAATTAGTTGAATGCTTTGATGTTGGACCTGTCTGAATCGGTTGAGAAATGTGGAAGTAGCTACAACTCTTTAGGTCAATGGCATCTTGGGTTCCGAACTAGCATGAATGTGCTGACTTTGTTGAATGACTTGATGTTGGAATGAGGTGAATCGGTTGACAAATGTAGAAGTAGTAGTAGGTAATAACAGTTTTACGGAAAAGTGTGAATTTAAGGACAATTTTGAATTTTTTTTCCCCGATATAAATATAGGCAGCCTGAATGTCCTGAACAGTTTGATGTTGGAATGGCTTGAATCGGTTGAGAAATGTGGCAGTAGTAGCAGCAGATAATAACTAGTTGTCGGGAAAAGGGTGAATTTTGGGAAAATTTGAAATTTTGGACCACCCCAAAATGTAATCAGTTCTTCCATATCCCATTTCCGAAAATTCCTGAAAATTTCATCCAAGTCCATTCAGAACTTTTCAAGTTATTTTGAACACAGACAAACGCCGGCAAAAACATAACCTCCGCGCTGCGCTTGCGCTTTGTGCCGCGCTTGGCGGAGGTAAAAATGGAGCCAAAATGGAGCCTGTGGAGTCTAGAACTACAACGCCCAGAGCAAAGGCACCACAACAGCTAACATTAACATGTGGGGGTTTTCATCAGCCATTTGTCAAACCTCTATCTCAAAAGGACAGCCTTCAGCCAGCTTGTGTGAGGTCATTACATTACAGGCCAGATAAGGGATGCTATGCATGAGAATGTATGTAAATTTTTAGATCCAGGCAAGACGGCAGAGGGTCGATACAAGCGGTTACCTCTCTCAATGTTTAACTTGTAGATAAGGTGTGTAACTAATAACCCCTGTGCCGAAATAGTTTTCTTTCACGTTTGCAGGAGCATTAAACATTTCGACACCTTTGTTCATTTGAAATAGAGAAAGCAAAATTTTCAAAGTTATCAAATCACTGCCGGACACTACATTTAAGTGGGGGCTTAGGTGCATGAATGCGTGCGTGATTGGGGTGGTAGGGGATGAGAAGAGTAAGAGTTTAACAGATGGATAATGCTGTAGTACACTTGCCACACCAGCAGCTGGCAGCGCAAAAAAACACCAAAAGGAATCAAGGCAGGCTTAAGTTGCAAAAAACAAATGATTTCAGGAAACCTTTGAAATACAGTATACAACCAAAGTATTGGGACATCACGCTTTGTGATCACAAGGCTAGAACATTCCTGCTGACATTCCTGGCTTCAACTCGGACCGGCGAGAGGTAAAAAAACAGCAAGTTAAGCTAACCGGCTAACCGCTGAAGGTCAAAGCGGTTGCCTAGCAACAATGCCATGCAAAAAGCAAAATGATTCAGCAGCGGAACGCTCGTGTCAATATGAACCCCTGGAAACAAGGCCACATCCAACAGAGCCATGCAAGCCGTTGGATGGCAGGGAGTTTGCATTAAATGGACAAAATGAGAGAGCAACTGCAGGAATTTGTAGCACCAACGCGGCAAGATATAAGAAGCCTGCAAACGCAGATTGGAAATGTGCAATCACAGAATAACAGCTTCAAGAGGAGCTTCTCTGAGTGAGATCCAGGAGGAAAATAGTGCACTGCACAATGACGTCAAGGCACTACAGGATGATAACGCTGTCTCGCCCACCCCACTAGGGAAAATAAAGAAGCAAAGGAAAAAAATCATTGAGAAAATGCAGAACGCAATTGACAGAGATGGATCAGGATGCACGAATGAAACAATGTGAGCCTGACGGGACTCCGAATTACGCCCAGGTCAGGAGAACCAGATGAAATCCATGTTCCTTGAACGCCACACCGTGATGTGGTGAACTACAACCCTCCTTCCTCATGGACATGATACCGCCGCTGGCCCGGCCCTAGCTAAATAAGCCCACTCCATGTATACGACGATAAGTTCTCGGAGGACAGTTTGTAAAAAATATATATAATGAATACAATACAGGCTTCACTACACGTCTTAAAATAAACACCTGGAGCTCTGCCAACTATCAGTCAGTCAACTACAGACTTGAGAACTTTAAAGTTTGATCATCTGGGGGGATTTTTACCAGCGAATACACTAACCTAGCATTATAGCCCGGTAAATGTGACGGTAATGTTAGCACTGTAGCTCACATAGTTTTGCTAGTATTGCTAGCGCTTATATCCTCCCTCACCTCCTTAATGTTACATTGTATCTCATATATGGCATCTATTGCATCCGAAAGGGTTAGAGGTCAGGGTCAGTCAAGTTCTGCCACAGCAAGCTCATCCAAGCTTGCTGTCTGCACTGGGTAACTGCTCCCACAAAGTTGGACGCACCAAATGATCTTGCTGTTGAAGTCCTGTAACAAAATGCTGTGCTGTAATGCCTTATTTGGCATCCTAGCGTGCAATATGCTTAAATGAAAAACTATTCCTTATATGGAAGTCTTATATGGAACACTTCACTTTAGTTAGATGCAAAGAGCCTCTTTTTATGGTTAAATGTCAACAAAACTGAAATGTGACTTGTTGATGCACAAAGAGAGAAGCCTTAGTAGACATGGCAACCAATGTCACCTTGACTTAGTAGAGTCTGGCAGACATTGTCCAGTTCTCTGACCCAGACTGGATGTCACACGCTATTCAAGGAAATAAACCCTTGTGGTGAAATTCCCATGAAAGTTCATACTAGAAATCGCCTGGGTGCCCTTGAGCAACAGACTGACTGTCTTTCAATAATAAGCTGTGCTGTGCTGATGTTACACTCTGACCTTCCGCTGCGGTGTGTATATGTCTTGTTATTGTTGTTGTCACAGCCATTACAGCCTGCATGGATGCACTCTCTTATGGCTGGAAGGACATCTGACATACACGGGATTCAATCATGGCAAAGTAATATGTCTTTCTGTTGCACACAGTATATAGTCTTATGCTCTGCTTTTATGCACGCGTATAAATAAAACAGACCCCCTGAAGGAAAGGAAGGAAGCCTGAAAACATATCTAGATAATTGCATTTTAGTGATTGTTTTTATGTGCACACATTGACGTCTGTTTGCAAGGGGCCTCATCAGACAGTTGCTGCATGCTTGAAGGAGCACTCACATGCAGTCATGTTTCACTGACACCTGAGGGCATCCTCATGCATGTCTCGCGCCCAAAGACACACACAAACACACCCATACACACACAAATCTATCAAGTATAATGCATGCAAATCTAATGAGACAGCCAGACCCAAACCTAGACAGGCAAACCTGAAAGCCAAGGTGCATGGGCGCTGATACAGTGATACAAAGCTATTAGCACGCTAATTGGTCAGGTGCTGGTGAAAAGCACAAGATAATACCAGGTTTTAATTATTGTCTGAAGCTCCGCTAATAAATCAACAGTACAGGGCCTGTTTAGCAATTCTGGCCGTTGGGAGCCTCAAACATTTGAATATAGTTCTTAAAGTGGAACTATCGATGCCCAGTCATTATCGTCTGTGAAAACAAGGTCGTACGTGTTATGTGTACATAAAAATAACTTTTGTCCGCTGTCAAGTGCTATTAGGTATAATCAGGAGGCTGAAAAGCTGCATTAGCTCATTGGTTGTGCGTTCTGATGCCTCCCTTTTACAATAGAGTGAGAAAAAGATGTACATTTACGTTTATATATTGTAAATGTGAATTCTGCCTTTTCAACTATTTTCTACTAAGCAGTAGATATATGGTGGAGATATATGGTGGTGGAGCAACAGGGTGGCCAGGGGTGGCCGTGGCTACCCTTGGTCACTCTCCGGTGACTCTCTGGTGACCCCAGTGGCCACCCCCACTGCTGGGGGCCAATTTTGACAAACGCGGCTCTGTAGTGCAGAACATTAGTTTAGGCGTTTCCGCTTGGACGCATTTGGCAGGAGGAGCTGTCAATAAAACATCTTGCATGAACTGCAAGCGGTATGTTTTCCATGATTACTTTGGTCAGTTCCGGTCAAGTTTTCTCACCATGTTGACGTTGGCTTAAATTCTGAAGCGTGATTCAGCACATAAATCTGTTAATAATGGAAACACTCTGCTGCAGCATGAGTGGGCACGTAAACCAAGGAGTCTAGAGTTAAAACAGGAGTGCCGATCGGCATTCACTTCAGTGTTATGCCCTGCGCGGGTTTGGCCGCCATGATGGAGAGCAGAATCCAGAAACTATGCATTCAAATCATGTCCTCGGCACATTGCTCAGCTGTTAATTGTTCTAATAGACGGTCCAAAAGCTCCGCCACTGGAGATATGCGATGTTACACATATTGGTATTGGTGTCAGTTAACATCGGAATCGGAAAATTGAGAGTTGGACAATATCGGCATATCGGATATCGGCAAAAAAGTCAATACCAGACATCCCCTGTTTTTATAATACTGTATATTCATCTTTGTGAATGAAAGCAAGCTAGGCCTTACAAACGCGATACATACAGTTTTACTCAAGTGCAATAACTATCTATGCACACTATGTGTATTACTTACATAGTCGGGCAAGGTCGTGTTGTCTCCCTGTCTGCTTCTCAGACTCTGTGTTGCCTGTTCCAGAACCTTGTTGTGCTTCTTGGAAAGCAAAGCAAATAAACTGCAAGAGACACACAGAGAGAGGAAGGAGGTGAGATCATTCGCAATCACAACTACCATATTTTTAGCACTATATACTCGTGTATATATTTTTTATTCCTATTTTATGAGCCTCCCACTTGACGGGGATGCCGACAGCTTTGCCTTCTCTCCTTTGTCCCCTTTATGTGTATATGCGTGCATGGCGGGGCTGCATGACTGCATGTGACAAATCAATGTGGCAGTAAATCAGGAGTTATAGTCTGCTTGGGCAACCTTGGACACACACATACCATTAATGGGCACAGTAAACTGACAACAGTACAGCTCTTGTGGTGTCACAAAAGACACTTTTAAGAATGATTTATTTTTACATAGGCTCTATGTATTCAAATGATTTTCCCCTTAGTCTTAGGTATGACTGCAAAACAAATCCCTCCGAGGAAACACAGCCAACACCCACCAAACATTCACCAGGGGCAAATACGGACATGGAGGTCACATAAATTAACACAATACATGCAATTCAATGACAGCCCCCCCAAAAAACTCCCAAGGGAAGACAGTGATGGCCTTTAAGGCTACACCTGTCCATCTGTCAGCACTGGAAATAAAACACACTCACACTCACGAGCATTAAATTGGAGAAATTTGAGAAGCTCACAAGAACCTCACAAGCCGCTGTTAATCCAATACAACCTGTTGTACTGTTCGGATGTTTTTTTCAAATAAGAGATGAGCTCCAGCTGGGACCCTCATGCACAATAACACACTGTGTATGTGTGTGTGTGTGTGTGTGTGTGTGCGAGACAGACTGTCATGGTAACGGGCGACATAGGCGGACTTCCACACTGCTGCTCCGAGGCCCAGATCAGTCCTGAAGCTGAAGTAATGACAGACTGACTCACTGTGTGAACGTCTCAACAGGGATGCTGTTGTGTTTGGACACACACGGCAGGTTTTGTATGCATATATTTCATAATGCCGTATGCAACGTTGGGATTTTGTGACATTTAATGATCAAGGACAAGGGTTCATTTTTGTGACTTATAACGACAAACCAGAATAAAGACACTATTCTTAACTAAAACATAAAACAACATTTAATACCCATCAAGAATGTTATATTTCTGGTTGTTCATCTGTGTACGTGAGTTTGAATGAGGTGTTAGCAGGATGACGCAAAAACTGGTTTATCAAGGGGTGGCAAATTCATTACATTTTGCTGCAGACCTGAATAAAAGGTACAGAACCAAGATTTTGTATGACTGGTGGAAAATCCCATTCAATTGAGGATTGTGGCCATTTCTCCTCCTTTTTTTCCAGCAGTTGGACCACAATATATGGCTTGAATTTATCTGCGAGGCTCTGTTTTTGTTTTGCTTGATATTAATAGGACAACAAGTTTCCGAACAGATCATCTTTCACATACTTTGCAGTTTCCTGTTCAATTTCTCTTATGCGGATAAACGTAGAGATCACTGAAGAATACTGTAGACCCGAATATAAGACAACCCTGGATACATGAGGTGTGTCAGAAAACTTCTAGCACTGTCGATATTGATAGCGGTCTCCGATGTAAGGGGCATCGTCCTATGCAAGTTCTTGCCACAAGGCCAGAGGATCGCGCAGCACATCTACAATGAGATCCTGCATCGTTTGGTGCATTCAGAGGGCGAGGAGAGGCGAGAGTTATGGCAGGATAACTCGTGGCTACTTCACCATGACAACACGGCTGCTCACAGTGACCTGGGCATCCGACAGTTCCGGGCAGAGAAGAACATCGCTATGCTGGAACAACCTCCCTACTCACCCAACCTGGCGACGTGTGATTTTATTTTTTCTTATATCCCAAGCTCAAGTGGGTCATCAAGGGGAAAATGTGGACGACATCAAGATGGCCGAGACGAGAAAGCTGCAGAGGATCGCAGAAGAATCCTTTCCAGGAGTGCATGAAGGCACGGCCGAGAAGGCTGGGAAAGTGCATTAGACTCCAGGGGGATTAGTTCCAAGGAGAAAACTTGTAGTTTGGATACGAAACACAATACAGTATGTGTTTTGTGACACCAGTCCTGTAACTTTTCTGACACACTTTGTAAGATGACCCTTCTTTTACCAGTCAAAATCAACAAGAAAAACACAAATCATATTTTCAATATCAGTGAAATAAAAATTGGTAGATGGTAATGAAAAAGGATGTACAGTACACTCCTGAACAGCATTTTAAGACCAGTTGAAAAATTGCAAGAATTTACATTTTGCACTGTTGGATCTTAAGGAGGTTCTCAGTACAGCTCCAAAACGCACTGGGGGACAGAAATGACAATATCTATTTATTTAGCTGTACTGTACAGACTGAATTTGAAAGTGAAACCAGCAAAATGCCACAAAATGGAGAGTAGTGAAGCATACAAGCGTATTCAAGAGTCAAACCGCATGCTGAGTACGTCAAAGTCATACATTTTGGCAGGTCTGCACTAATATTGAAAGTCCGCCCTGCCTCTCACGCCCCACCCCCCCCGAGAGTTCACCGCACCCCACTATTTTGAGAAGCACTGGTTTAATGGTTGTTTGCAATGAATTGCTGACTCAATTTTTTTTGTCTCATTCCCATTTCTTCTTTTTACATTTTGAAGCTCTACTTAAGATCCAACAGTGCAAAATGTAAATTCTTGCCATTTTTCAACCGGTCTTAACATTTTTGAACGGGAGTGTATTTCTTAGGTGCTAGGCAGTTGTTTGATAACTCTACTTCGTTGATCACCATTATCAAAAAATTTGCATCATAACTAATCCCAGTCCGATATTGGGTCTGATATCCACAAAAAAACAAGTATCGGATTATATCGACTGCATCAAAAATCTCTGACCCAGCATGCAGACTCCACATGATCACAACAACAGCGTTAACAAAGGAGCAGGACCGACGCTGCTGTGCGGCAGCACCCTTCGCTAAAGTTCGAAAAGGACGTCGCAGTCGAGTGCAAAATCCGTCATGCACAAGTCCACTATGGTGGCACAGAACCAGGGAATTTCCACACGACCAACCGCATCACACAGCCGAAGCAGCGCCACAAAAAACAGCATGAGGATCCTCGCAAGACCACGCTGGGAATGAAACAGACCTTCCCCCCAAAACGGCCAACTCCGTCCAAAGCAACAAGTAACCTATGCTTGTTATCAGTATCAGCCGATACTCAATGCTACAAAATATCGGTATCGTATTGGAAGTGAAAAAGTTGTATCGGGGAACCCCCGAATCATAACCTGTAACTTGCTCAACCTTTCAGTCATCATCATCATTCGTCATCAGGTCACACCGGTGTGTGTGACAGGAAGAAAAGCTCTGACTTTCTTGGAGAGAGGTCGTTTGGACCCACCTGCTGTTTTGCGTGTACAAAGCGCTAGCTTATTTTCAGTCTTACTTCTTGTGGAACAAAGTCGTGTATTCAGGTAAATACAGCACTTTATTGATCCCTGACGTGAACTGGTGAAAAACAAGTGGACTACACGCTGGATTGGATGCACAGGGCATTGAGCTGTGAACACCACCACCAACTACTCTACCAAGTGATAACTTTCCTTCAGCACAAATACAGAAGGTCTGCTCGGAATGAACTGGCGACTGATATGGCATATTTGGAAAATAGGTTCTCATCAGCCAAGTGTCTTTCGGAAGGGATCAATTCCCCATTAGTCCATTTAAAAGTTATTTTTATGCTGGATAGAAATGTGCTGCTTGATCCACTGATGACTCACAACTCAAGTGTGCAGACAAGAAAGCACCAAGTGAGTGAATGGACAGCAAGAGACTGTGGAAGTGATTTAATGCGACGAGGGAGCACGTAATGGGAGAATGCGTTATCTGTGGAGAAAGAGGATGAACAGTAAATAAAAGGAAATGATGGGGGTTGTCGGCAGGAAATTCAATCTGCGGTGAGTAAATAAACAATACCCGCCATCATGCTTGTCTGGGAGTCCATTAAAAGGAGGCCAAGTTCAACTGCCTGTGTGACATTTTGAAAATTCCAGCCAGGAAATCCCCTTTTATCTTAGCCAGACAGTCCATTTAGCTCATCACGATACGGTCGGACAAGAGAGACAGTTCGCCCGACGTCGCAACAGGACAGACAGTTTTTTTTCCTCGGTGACTCAAAACAGCAGAGAGTCACAGATATGAAGAGAGACAGACAGACAAGATAAGAAGATCCTGGTGCGTGCGTGATTATGCCCATGTCTACAAGGGAGGAAACATTCTTTCCTGTGTGGCGGAAGTTGACAATCGGACATGAATGGCTTGATGTGTGTGCGTGTGTCTGTGTGTTTGTGTGTCTTTGCAGTTCTTCCCTAGAAGTTACATAATGTTCTCCTCCTGAACACAGCCGCAGCACACAACTCAATATTTTATGTTTTGGTCTTTTCTGCGCAGACACTGCAAATTCACTGTGGCACTAAATATTTTGTGCTGATTCAGCATGAATTATTCAAATGACAGACTGGCGTTCCTTTTCAAAGCTCTTGTGCTTTCCTGGGTAAGTTAATTAGTTTTGAAAAAAATGACAGATTACCACAGGCTATGTATCTACAGTATCTATAGGACCTTGCTACGGAATGTGTGTGTGTGTGTATTGTATACACACACTTTCATATGTGTAATGTATCTATAGTATCTTTCTGCTGTCTGCCTGTAGTATCTTCTCATCATATCTAGCTATAGTATCTTTATGTTGTGACTAGCTATAGTGTCATTTTAGTGTCACGTATCTTTCCATTGTGTCAACCTATAGCAGTGCTTTCCGACTAGTGAGGCGGGCCCCCCTCAGGGACTCTCAGTATTACTCATACATTTGAGATTGGAAAGTCTGTTAGCCTGTTAGTCTTCATTCATGCTTGGAATATGCTGGTGCCAACAACTCATACAGAGGTTTGTACAATAAAATTAAGAATTATGATCAGGTTCTCATAGTATTTCAAATCTGGGGGGGCCCTGAAAAAATCTGGCTCCTGGAGGGGCATCATAGAAAATAACTGAGAACCACAAACTTACAGTATCTTTTAAATTGTACAGTAATCCCTCGTTCATCGCGGTTAATTGGTTCCAGACCCGACCATGATGAGTGAATTTTCACAAAGTAGGATACCTTATTAATAAATGGAATATTTTCATAGTTACTGCATAGAAAACCTGTTTACGACCATCTAAATAATGGTCTCTCAATAATGTCTCTAATAACATTATTAGAGACCTTTAGACCTGAATTAACATCCCTACAGTCACCTTTACACTCGTATAACCCGCTTTAGTAGCGATAATAACAGAAAATAAGCCATTTAATACATAAATAAGACACATACTGGTGTGTGTTGCATTATAAATGTGTTACAGTACTAGGGTACAGGAAATGATGCAGGAGGTTCAGAGTAGCTTGGCGTGGGTTACGCCCGCAACAGTAGTCCGTGTTAATATATATAGCATAATTCAGGTTTAAGGGATTATTGTGTAATTCCAACCTGCAATAAAAGCCTGTTTTTCGTGCCAATCAAGTTTGGTGCTTGTGTGTCTCAAACATAACAGTAACATTACTGACACCTAGTGACCAGTGTAGAATATTACATCTCATCACAAGGTCTTTGAATGTGTCTTTTGAATGCCTTACAGTATAGTTGTATTTTATTTAGCCATTTTTATGATTGATAATGCTTAATTTAGCAAAAAATTAAATTTGCTTCATTGTATGTATTTTTTGACTAATAATGTTCAACCACATGTTTTATTAATTAATGTATTTCAGAAAAAACGTGATAAGAGTAAAGTCACGAAGTTCGAAGGGCAAAGTGGTGAGGGATAACTGGCTAGTGTTGTATCAACCTCTTTTCATCCTATCTATTTCTATTATTATTTCTGCTACCAATAAAATC
Source organism: Dunckerocampus dactyliophorus (assembly GCF_027744805.1). Classification (NCBI taxonomy): domain Eukaryota; kingdom Metazoa; phylum Chordata; class Actinopteri; order Syngnathiformes; family Syngnathidae; genus Dunckerocampus; species Dunckerocampus dactyliophorus. Next base: position 17,386,347 of record NC_072835.1, on the reverse strand, counting down.
TTGTTTCTAGACATGTTGTTTCATTTACTATTAAGTTATGAAAGCATTATGATAAAAAAGTGTATTTTTATATGTTTTTGTGTCTATTTTTTTTTTTATATGTATGTTCCAAATGTTTCAGCAAGGTTTTGCTTGTAATATATACATGTTGTCATGTATTGAAGATGACGAAAAACCACAAGTCATTGAAACCCCCATAAAAATGTCTATTTTTGACACACTCTCACTCTGGCCCACTCCTCCAAACCCTCCTGCTAGCTTGACATTGACGTACTCCTCTGATCAATATTTGGAAAAAACAGTGAAAGTTGTAATTATTTGATTAGAACCCTCCATCTCTCTTCAATTGCCATAGTTCCTTAGCGAACAACCTAAATGCATAAAAGCACAATCCCGGTTTAAGCCCCAAATATGCCTCACACACTTATTAAACTCACTCACCACTAATGAACAATAATGAAAGATGAATTAGAGTCACAGTCTAGCCTTTAGCCTGATTGTCAATCTAGCACCACAACCGCACCGCCGTTATTGTGGGGCTACCTCCCTCTCAAGTGGCGAGTGGTGGCAGGCTGCTCAGGCGGCGTTTACTCCAAGCCGCGCCTTCATAAACCATACGGCCTGCATTTTGTACTTCCAGTAACGACTTACAGTCATACAGTATATTTACTTGTGTTCACCTTGCGGCAAGTTTTGAGGCCGGATTGAACTGTCGTGGCTATTGAGTCCTATTGACACTAAGTCTTTTCGTGGTACTGTGCATGCATGCTGTACATTTTTCCTGTATTACCACATATTTGTAAATTACAACTGACTCAGGTTGAATGAGATGTGCTTTATGAAAAAAAAATTCATAATTTTAACCAAAAATCCAGCGTATATGCGCATAATCTTGTTATTTGAAATGTTTGTTATTGTTACAAAAAATACTGTAATGTCTCATGCTGTTATGTGTGCATACCTGATGATGCGCTGGGCAGCGTACTGGTGGAGACATCGGAACTGGGCTGACATGTTTGCAAGTGCAGCCAGACAGTTGGTGTGGAGGTACTTATCCTTAATAGGAGGCAACATTACCATAAATCAGTATGTGGGCGCTATTGGTTCTTTAGATGGTATTGAGTTGATAGAGCTCAGGTTTTACCCTCGTGCGGGTCATGTTGAACTGGATTGTGCGGATCACAACCAGGATGAGCAAGCTGCCAAGCGAGATCTCGGTCAACGACCTCTCCGTGTACCACGTGATGTTCTTCAATATCTGTGACAAGAGGTTTCAAATGGAAAGTAAGATGAAGGACATGCTTCAAGGTTGTGCCGCTTTTAGGGGTGAGTTGAGTGTTCAACTGTGTGTGCTCCTCACCACTTCATGGATGGACCGGTTGAAGGCATCGTCTTCTGTGAGGATGAGGAGGATGATCAGGGCCATATAGACATGGTGGGAGTTCCTGTCCTCCACGTGGTAAAGGATCTCTAGAATGGGCAACACCTGATAGAAGAGATGCATAATGCTCGGCTTCAGAGAAGTATTCCTTAAACAAAAGGGAGCCTCGTAGAACTGCACTACATCATAGTGCGAGTCCAATGCAGACCAGACTCTTGGCTGGTACTCAACCCACCAGATTGTCCATGTCAGTTCGGGAGAGCATGTACGTCCTCATGTTGGCGTTCTGGTGGAGCAGAGTGTACAGCAGCAGCGTAGCCTGGTCAGAGCACTGCTGCTCACACAGTGCTGTGTACAGGCTGTTGAAATTGATCTGGAAGGTGTGAGTTTGCTCTGCAGGAATTGACGATGTGTCTGCACGGGACAGAGACGTGTTTATTATAGTGTGACTGTAATAACATCAACTCTCGGAATTAGCTGTGGCAAAGACCTCCCCTTTCCACCGTGCAATACATGGTCAATTCATCATGGCACATAATGTTTGCAATTCCACGGTCAAAAGCGGGAAGCGTATAAAAATTCATGTACAAAATTTCACAAAACTGAGTACACTGCTCACATTTCAGAAACCGTTTGATTAGTGTCTTCTCAAGGGACGATACTATACTGTATACATGAAATCATATACAATAATATGTAACATACAACCAATGTCTGACTTTTTTTTTTTTTTTTAATTTGGCAATATTTCAGTTATCTTACTCCGAAGTACGGTATACATACTCATTGCACAGTTAGAAGAAAAATATCTGATTTTGTGATCTTACTTAGCTAATTTGAATTTATGCATTATTTACATGCATGCATTTATCATGTTCCTCCTCATTTCCTTGTAACAAGCCTAAACTCAATAACCTAAAAACGTAATAAATCCTGTTAAAATGCACTTCAGACAAAAAAAAAGATGTCAGACAATTAAAAAAAACAAAAACAAATACAGTTGCTTGTTTGAATGTGGGTCCCAGGTTGAGACCATTTGAGAACCCCTAATTTAGAGTAGCCAGTTCACAGCTTGTATAGCAGTATAAATTTACTATCCACAGAAAAAATAACTCAACACACAGCAATTATTGTCTAAATAGCTGGACCCAACTGAGCACCTGTGGGGCATCCTCAAGCAGAAGGAAGATGGAAGAGCGCTCTGTGTCTCACATCCTTCAGTGATGGAGTCATGGAGGAATGGAAGAGGATTCCAGCAACAAACTGTGCAACTCTGGTGAATTCCATGCCCAAAAGGATTTGGGTCAGTGCTAGATAACAATAGTGCTCACACTAAATATTGACACCTTATACACAATTCTGACATGTTCAGGTTTACCTAATTGTATTGCCAGCTATTTCGATAATCATGGCAGTATGAGTCATTTTCACTGGACAGTAAATCTATACTGCTATACAAGCTGACATAATACAATGACTGTTCTAAAGCGGTGGTTTTCAACAATTTTCGCTGCAGTACCCACCATCAACCCTCAATAACAAGCAGTGACCCAAACTGCAGAATTTTTTCAACTCACACTTCTCAAATACCTTACATTTAAAAGGGACTGTTTGCAACACAACATGTGCTGCAGCGGTGAGAAGCCGTCCCTCCCTTTTTGCGTGCTTTTCACCAGCAGATATCTGCAGCTGTGTTTTGGACGGACGCCACTCGATGTCCTGCACCTCCCGCTCGAGCGTGACAAAGTCGCCCAGAAACATGGCACTCACCTGGTGGCGGCGCAGATGCACTTGTGGACATCAGGTCATTACTTTTTTTTTTTTTTTGCCCAGGCAAAGACCCGCGACCAACGGAAAGCACCAGTTGAGTATCGCTGCTTTAAAGTATAACCAAATACTTCATAAAACACTGTACTAATAAAAACTCCATGGTTGCAGAAAAGCATCCATTACCTTGCGTGTTTCTGAAGCAAGTAATAGCCTGGCGGTAGGGGTTGGGCCAGTCAGGCCCATCCGTCAGATTGGCCAGAACCAGTAGTAACAAAAGACTCTGATTGGACAAAGGTAAAGGGTTGTGTTCCAGGTCTGCTCCCGCCTTGCTGCCAGCTCCACCTAACGTGAAGACGCTCCACAGGCCACCTGAAGACACAAGAGTCATACATGCATCCGTCAACCAATTTGTTCGGCATTGGAAAGTGATGTGATTTTTAACATGGCACATCAAGAGGCAGTCAATTATAAGTGTGCCTAGTATTCTGTCAGCTCTACTTAATCCATAGAGAATTTGTATATAATAAAATCAGGTTGATTTATGTTTGATGGAGGGAATGAATGCAAAAGGAAATGTGTGGCCAGACTTGATGTAATCAAAACCAAAACGAGCACAATGGACTTATGCTTGGCCCTCTGCAGCGCAAACATAGACGGCGCCAGAGAACAAAAACTGGTGCTACTGGAGTCTTTTTTTTTTTTTTTTTTGCTGGTGGGGGGATGTGTTGATTTTCTCAACTGAAGTGCAGGCGCACTCAGGCGTCATGAGAAGCATGAGCACCGAGGTACACGGATGACCGCCTCTGGCTCCTGGACGTCTAGCCGCCGGGAATCTACGATGCAATCGTTGTGGGGTCCGAGGCAGCCTGATGCTGGTCCAACCTGATGGTGCTACAGAAACTACAGTTGTATGGGAGAAAGCCAAGTAAACATGTTGCCATCTAGTGGTGAACGTCGGAAGGGTTGCTTTATTCTATAGCGTGTTTTTTTTGTTAAAGATGGATTTCCCAAACTTGGGTTTCTGGCAAAAAACGTTGCCAGTCAGTGTGGGTGTGTATTCTAAATTATCTTTCTGTCTCGCTCTCTCACACACACACACACACACACACACACACACACACACACACAGATGAGTCCAACTTGTGATGGAGACTTGTTCATCACGTTATTGGCACCAGAGTGACTAGCCTTAGTGTGTCACAGAAGCGCGCCTGGCAGGCACATTTCCTGCACTCACATGCAGATTCGCACGTCCACTTTTTAGCTTTAGTGAACCTTCGTGCATGGTTATTTGTTATTCCTCCAGATGCACCGTGGAAAAAGACGTTAAAAAGGAGGAAGGGGAAGTGTTAAAGCGAGGAAATCCGAAGGAATTTGGTCATAAGGGCCTGTATACAACAACTCTGTTTTGCCATTGTTAATAAGTTGCCCTTTCATCTTTAAAAAACATAATATACTAATTGCTACCTTTAAGAGGTGCACAATTATGAAAAATTTACATCTACTGCCTATGGCTGACCCTTAGCTTGATGAGCCCACCCCATGTATACATCCAACACTTCACCCAGGACCGTTTTGTAAAAAAAAAAAAAAAAAAAAAAGGAAAAAAAGCAGCTTTTTTGCTACACATCTTCAAATAAAGCCCAGAGCTCTGCCAACAATTTGTCATTTTGTTTTTTTCCAGCAGATAGGCAAACCCCCGCATAATGTTTCTAATTAAATGTGACTGTTATGTTAGCACTGTAGCTCACGTAGCATTTTCCCATACTTGTGTCCTCCTATCCCACTCGTCATTGTTACGCTGTTTATCTTAATATATATGGCATTACAACATTTGCCTTGGACAAGCGTTACAGTGTATATGTAAAAGCTGGATAAAATAACACTTCTCTGAACCACACACACGTGTGGCCTCACACACCTCATTAGCATTAAAGCTACAGAGACAGAGAAACTGTCTAAATTTAGGAAACACTATCAATACACTATGGTGGGACCTCTGAGACCTATTGGAAGTAGTTGAAAAATGGTATATTCGAGCACCTTTTGACAACATAACTCCATGCACTAACCATCCACATATTAGGCATATGTCATCCTAATGAGTTCTACGTCATGGGCTAAACTTTTCCAAGAGCCCGTGTATTGTGCCTCATTAGACTGTGCTTCATGTAAGGCCATTTAGTGTGTAAATCCCAATATGTTATAGATGAAACAAAGGACATGTCAGAGCCTTTTGAGGATGTTTCTGCTGTACAGACAAGACCCCAACATGCTCTTCAGATATTATCACACGAATGAGAACATAGTGTATGTTCAGAGGCATACAGATTTTCCCATGATGCACGCATAACAGCACTGAAAAGAAAAAAATCAAGTCATTCTTCAGTAAAGCTCCTCCAGCGCCACTGAGAATAACACAGGCCTTTAAGTGTAAAATGCCCCTTTAAGATGCTGTTTTCAAGAATTTCTGTTGTTTATGTTGCAAACATCACATTTTCCACATGGAAATAAGATGCGCGCGCTTAACAAGAAAGGGAAATAAAACAAGCGTTGTCTCCATGCTCCATAGCTACAACTATAAGAGCGTCAGTGTCTTTTGTTGATGTGCGTGTGTGTACAAGGGAGGCGGCTGCAGACAGACGGGCTCTGGGGGATTACGGAACAGGACAGGGCACCATAACTCATCAGGGCAGTTTGTGGCCACTGACACACTTGCACACAGATAGACAGACAGGTCGGTGAACGCTGATGCCACACTGGACGTAATCTGCCACCAGCACCCCACAAAGAGCGCTTATCTGTGGGGGAAACCCATGGGCGCGCATCTATTCTCGCACTCGCTCACACAAGACAGGCGCACATTCAGCACGCCAACAACCAGAGCCGACACACAAACACGCGCGCGCACAAGCTGTGCTCATTTTTGAAACATCACTTTTATCTGCGCTGCTTTGCATTCATGTCAGCACAGCTCACACGTTCATTCCTCAAATCACTCATGGCCCAGGCATCACATGAAAGATGAGCGAAGGGAAGAACTGGCAACACTTGTTGTGTTTTTTGGGGCTGCGCTTATGTAATTTGACTGCTCCTCTTATTTTTCCATTTTCACTGATTTTACCCTTCAGTTCACAGCCGCAATTGCCTTGAAACAACTGAGCAAATGTATTATATTGTTATAAAGCTTATAAAATGCTTCAAGCACTTATACTGGGATGACCGATGCAAGAAAACAATGCACTTCATTGGTGATCTAATTGCATTCCAGTACCTCAGCTAGTAAAAATGTAATGACACTGGATATTGGACCCAGCAACTTTAATACCAAGTGCAAATGACATAGGGTGTGAGGTTATGTTTTGGTTGTTTGGCTGGTTAGTTGGCCTGTTTGGTGGTTAGTTGGCTGTTCATTTGTTTGGCTGGTTTGCTGTTTGCTTTGGCCAGTTGCTTGGTTAGTAGGCCGCCGTGTTGGTTGGTTTGCCAGTTGGTTGGTCGGTCGGCCGCTTGGCTTTTAGTTGGCCAATTGGCTCTTTGGTTAGTTGTTGTTAGGCTGTGTGGCTGGTCGGCTGGCTACTGTGTTGGCCATTTAGCTGATTAGTGTTTTAGTCTGATCATTAGTTATTTTGATTTTTGGCTTCTGGTTGGCTAGATTGACGGGTCATTTGGCTGGTTAGTTAGCTGATTTGCTGGCTTTATGGCCATTCGGTTGGTTGGTTGACCATTTACCTGTTTGTGGTGGTGGTGGTTTGGCCTGTTTGTTAGTTGAAAGTTTGTTAAGTTGGTTGATTGGCGAGCTTGGTGGTCGTTTGGCTGGTTGGTTGGTTGGTTGGTTAATTGGCTGTTTAATATTTTTGGTCTGATAGTTGGCTCTTTTTTTGTTAGCGGGTTGGTTGGTTCATTGGCCCATTGGTTTGTTGATTGGTTAATTGGCTGGTTGGGCGCTTGCTGAGTTATTTGGCTTGTTGATTGGTTAGCTGGCGGTTTATTGTTGTTGGCAGGCTTTTGGGTTAATTGTGTGATTGGCCACTTAGCCGTAGGGTGGTAAGGTGGTCAAACTGGTTGCTTGGCCGTTTGGTTGATTATTGGCTGTTCTGTTTGGTTGGTCAGTGTGTTAGTATTGTACAATGAAGAACACATTCATCTGTAGCGCAGCTGCAACCTTTCAGTCTCAGTGGATATCCTAGTTTGATTTTTGTAAACATTGTGAGAACATTTTTGGAATTTTTTTTCTTGATTTCTCAGAGACTGATACACAGACGTTAATGATAACAATTCTGGCACGTGCTTTTATCAATGTACAATTTAATGCAAATTGAAATTTGGCCATAATGGAAGTCTGCATTCTACTGCACACTATTCTAGTTTGAGCGTGTGTGTGTGTGTGTGTGTGTGTGCACGTGTGTGCATGTATTCGTACTTGCCACGCCGGACGCCAGGCCATAAAGCAGGCTGCCCTCAGCTTTAGGCTCAAAGATGTGGGTTGCCGGAGGCGGACATTTTTCTTGTCTGATGAAGTTATAAAGCAGTGTCTTCACCAGGCGACTGGTTAGCGACAAACTGGAGGGGAGAAGAGGATAAGCGCAGTAAAGTTTCCATGCAGGTACTATTCACAAGTGGATTAGAGTTGCTCTATCTAAAGAGAAAGTTTCAACACAAATTCAACAGAGTTGAATAAGAGGACACTATATTTTACATAGGTTGACATACCAAGTATTGTTTTGCATAGTAAAAACCTCGGCTGATGTCGCAAACGTATCCCGTATCATGTAGCGCACACTCTTGGTTAAATAGTTTGTATCACACAGGAGCATCAGTGCTTAAAACAGGGATGAACACTGTAAAATCAGATTCAAACTATCTTTCTTAAATGCATCATAAATGCATCACATCCCTCAAAAAGCTTGTAGACGGTGAGGGAAAGGTCACTGAGGAGACGAGGGCGATGGTTGCCTGAATGTTTCCTTTTTTCTTTTTTTCCCCCCCCGTTTTTATTAGAGTAACGGAATGAAGACATGAAGACACTGTTTGTGATGAGCATGATGAAACTGTCTGGCAGCACAGAAAAGCAGACAGAGGCTGACGGACTCACGACAGACTGGAGGGGTTCCAAAATGCTACGTGTCATCAACAGATTGCGGAAGGCCCACTTTGGGAACAAAGTGAGAAGCTTTGTACAACTTTTAGAGGAGACGTTTTGCAACTCTATATTGATGTAGGAGGCAGACATTGTTGAACAATAAGTCAACAATCATAAGAAGAATGGAATGTAGACCGGCTTGGGCTGGTGGAAGACTATGTGAAGTTACTCGCCTCCCAAGCACAACAGCACAAAATGAATTCTAAATTTAAAAAATAAAATAAATAAAAAATCAAGCTTCGACATTACATTCTAAGACCACTGGTGAACAGCAAATAAATAAGACATTAGACGGCCATAAAAATGTAAATTATGGGCGCCACCAAACGTTACGCTGGCTTGCTCCTTCCCCTCCAAACCTTCCTGCTGTCTTGACGTTCACCTCTGATTTCGGACCAACATTTGCAATAAAAGTGACTGTTTAAGCCCTAAATGTCTCGCAAACTTATTAAACACATTTTAAGTTACAAAATATACACGTACTCATCACTATTAATGAAAGATGATAGACAGAACAGATGGAATCAGTTTCACAGTCTAGCCTTTAGCCTGGTCCTCAGGTACATCGCTACAACCGAGGTGCCGCCTCCATCTCCCTTTAAAGCGGCTATATTAACTTGTGTTCACCTCACTGCAAGTTTTAAGGCCTACTGCTGTAGCCAGTAGCCACACACAAACAGTGTGACGCATTTTGACACTGACACATCATTATGTCGTGCATGTGTGCTGTGCTGTGTGTTGTATTATTATGCTGCACGTTATGCTTAACTATCACGTATTTATAAATTATCACCAATTTACAGTGGCTTAAAAGTGTAATTTGGGGTTTTTATTAAATGTTAGCTTATGATCATCAAAATTATTAAGAAATCAACAAAAGCTTTTTTTGTGTGTCAATGTTTTTGTTGTCGTGTTGTGTCTATTTCATATTGTTCTCTGCTGTCAGTTGTTGAAGCCTATCAAAGATGCATTTCTGATCTGTACAGACAATAAAGGTAATCTATCTATCTATCTATCTATCTATCTGAAAGAAATTAACTTTTCCATTTATTGAGATGCACCTGAATGCATCAGGTATTATTGACTTTATTAAATTTAAAGAGATGGTAACATGGTATCTAATTCTCCTTTCCTGATCCCATTTTAAGCACATTGAAACTTTGAGAATGCAAATACCTGAGAATGTCATGCATCTCTGGAAACATTCAAACGCACTCTTGCGAGACATTAAAATACACAACGTTGTGTACTGTATGTGTGTGCACTCACCACCGCCCCTTCATGACGTGCCGGTAGATTAAACCATCTCTGAGGATGTCTTTGGAGAACAGCTGGTAGGAGAAGAATACCAGCAAGGTGGTCACGGCTTCAAACAGGATGCTGTACGTGATATCACTATGAGGGCAGACAAGTGTCAAGTGCATTAAAACAAAGTCTTAAAATGACAGCATCACAATCACTTTGACTATAGTACTAGTGGACCACCCAGGACACTTCTTGCGTTGTGTTAGTGTTCTTAACGGTATACTTCTGACTTAAATCAAATATCTTGACTTCTTTTGAGACCGTGAGTTGCTTAAAAAACACTCTCCATTTCTTTATAACACAGTGGCTTAATAGCCAATGACACGTTCCAATAGTAGGGGAAGCCCTGGAGCAAATAAAACCAAACACTCTTTGTACAATTTTGTGTGACAGTTGTCGCAAACCGGTGTGAGGTGTGTGTAAACTGTGTTGGGCTGCGTGCCAGCGCGCAAAGAAAATTTTGAAATGTCCAAAATTTCTGGGACGCATGATCTTCATGCCACATGCGTGAACTAGTCATGAACGCAATGCAACCTACTCGCAAACAATGCAGGCGGTACGTATCAAAGCGTGCCACATTCTTATGGCTGGGTTAACTTTTCCACCACGTTGGAAAAAGTCAGGGCTGAAGTTCTGTTAGTAACTCATCATAATGCCCAAAGTGATGTCTTCTAGTCAGCCGTTCATTCACACACGCTTTGCGTTTTGTAGTTCGGGTTATACCTTCTTCCTGCTCTTTCTGCATTCTCGCTGGTCTTGGGAAAGTAGTGATAGTGCTGCAGCTGTGAGATAATACAGACATCTTTTCTTTTCTGCAATGAGAGCTTCTTCTCTGGAGTTCAACATCATGTAGGTCCTTTGCAAATAGAGGTATTAATGAAGCCAGAGGGTGATGCCTGCTATAAGCGTGGCGTCACGCGGAACCAAATAATGCCACGACTGCTTCACGGATGCAGAAAGTATTGCCACAGCAAACTGCGGCACAATGCGGAGGCAAAATTTGCTCAAGTGTCAAGGTGGCATTTCTCTTTCAAATCCCAATGGCACTCACAATGGCACTCAAATAATAACTTAATGCCAGTATTGATGAATCAATTAACTGCACAAAATGACCAATAACATATCAAGGTAAAAATGATAATATCATTAAAAATACATTGGTGTTGATAACATGCTAGTTACTCTTATAATGTAAATGGTGTACCAAAAAAACAGGAACCAAGTGGACTTTCAATTTCAAAATGCATCAACTACAAAGCTGTGCAAACCAAACGAAGACAACTGACATTTATCTTGAAAAAAAATCTAGTCAAAGTCTATTTGGGATTTGGAAATGGGGGAGGGAACCATCTAGAAGGAATAGATCCATCTGCACCGCCATCACGTACGAAGGAAACGGGCCTGGAGCCACAAAGTGGTGGAGACCGGGGGTGGGGGGTGGGAGGTGGGCACAGAACAGGCAGGGTCTGGAAGCGAGGAACAATGAATAATATGTTGGAATGTCAAGTCCACTTGTGTAAGAGTAAAAGACTGACATCCATACAGAAGACGGAGTAAGGAGAGAAGGATCTCACACACGGCGACACATCTTTTTGACACAAACATCTCTGATTAAAAGCTCCTACATTATCCAATTTTTCAATAATTTCAAGTCTCACCTACAATACACTATTGTAGGACACTGGACTTTAGACTGAATAAAAGTGGTAAAGTTTAGATGTGAGGGAGGACAAAAACGTTAGCAACGTTAGCATAACTTCAGTATGTGCGCTACAGCGTTAATCACGGTCACATTTTCACAGCAACATCATGTTGTGTTAGTCTTTTCGTTGAAGAAAAGCTTATATCTCGCTGACTAATTGTTGGCAGAGCTCTAGGCTTTATTTTAAGATGTGTAGGAAAGCCTTTTTTTTCTTTGTTTTTTTACAAAGCTGTCCTGTGTGAAGTGGTGGACATATACATGAGCCCAGCTCAAGCTAGAGCTCAAAGCTTTATTTTAAGATGTGTAGCAAAGCCTGCTTTTCCTTTTCTTTTTTTTTTTTAAACACGATTGTTCTCCGTGAAATGGTGGGCATGTACAAGGGGTGGGTGAGAGGTGGCATCATGTCCATGAGGAAGGAGGATTTTCCTTTCATGATCTTCAAAAACATGGAGCAACCAAGTGAGGGAGATGATATTGTCACGTTTGATGCACATAAACATGCTTTAGGGACACATACAGTGCTTTCATGACATGCATTTATTTGTGGCGGCCCTCCACGAATAAACTTGGACCACCACAGATAGATTTATTTTTTTTTAAGATTTGGTGCTACCTGTTTGCCTTTGCTTACAAACACATTATCATGGGGCTGTCTGTGTAGCAGGCCCTAGTCTAGTCTAGTCTAGTTTAGTGTCTGTGTGGAGTTTTCATGCATGTGTGGGTTTTCTCCGGGTACTCCAGCTTCGTCCCCCATTCCAAAAATATGCATGTTCGGTCAACTGGAAATCCTAAATTGCCCATAGACGTGAATGTGAATGCTTGTTTGTACGTATGTGCTCTGTTATTGGCTGGCGACCAGTCCAGGGTGGACTCTGCCTCTTGCCCGAAGTCAGCTGAGATAGGCTCCAACTTCGCCGTGAACCATATGAAGACAAGCGGTATAGAAAATGGATGGATGGATGGATGGATGGATGGATGTGTAGCTTGTCGTTACAAATCTATACAGTGGATGGCATCGGGACACACCTCATACGCACACACCACAACTGAGATATTAGTGAGATATTAGTGATATATAGTGAGATATTAGATGTACAATGACGCGTGACGTTTAAAATCAGTGCACACTTACATGGAGCCCAGGTAACATCAGGGATCTTTGAAAAAAAAATTTAATTGTAGGCAAGCATGTCTACATCAAAATTAAACTTGAGTCAACAGTTTTTGAAAACCTGGTCGGATTTTTGCGTCATGGCCAGTTATGCAAAGTAGACAATGACGTCATCTGCCCCACCCAACCCACAGCCACAGATAGATTGCAGTCATGTGGGCAACACTGAATATTACTGCTAGAACATCATTAAAAACTAAATGTAGAATCATAATAACTTTAAGTAATCAATCAGGGGGTGTACTTGTGACTCTTCATGTTAGTAAGTCGTTATAGCCAATTGTATGCTTCCATTTTTATGGAAGCAGTCTGGGGAAAGCAATTTTCTGTTCTATCAAAGCAAAAACTTGACTGGCACTGACCCTTACCCCCATCACACACCTTTAAATTGAACTAGAACAGAGATTGTTTGTTTTAGTTATAACATCAGTGATCTCTGACCTCACTAATGTTCTTCTGTATGTAGAAAAAATATATATATATCCCAAAATCTTGTAGAAAGCATCCCCAGACAAATGGAAACAGTTATTACGCCCATGGTTCCTACAGTCCTAATTGTACAGTTGTATTGGTGGATACATTATACACACAAGGAGGAAAGTCTGACAGTGTTTTTCCAGTTTTTACTATTATTCTCATTTTTATTCCCTCCACCCGGCTGATTGGCACCACATCTGCTCTTCTTCTCGTAAAAACCAACCAACACTTTCATTTCTTATGCTCATCCTGCAGCCAGCTCAGCACTCCGGAACGCCAAGCTAGCTGGCCGAGTATTTTCAAAGTAAACTGAAGTTTGATTTTTTTTTTTTATTTTGTGGACGTGTCCTGCTTTGTGACTCAGCTTGTGTGCAAAGCAATGCCAACCCTACAAAAAAATATTTTCATGTCCATGACTAACATTCTGGACGCAATGAACACAAATGAAAAAGAAGATGAATAACAACAGGGAAGGGGAAGCACCGGAGGGAGAACCTCCATAAGGGTCATCACTGCCGGTTATATAAAATGTCAGGCAAGTGACATTATTAAATAACAGCATGGGAACAATCGGGTCATTATGAACATCCTGGTCACCATAAAAGTCTTATCCTATTACACGTCTTGCCCTTTAAAATGTGTGCAGGTTATGTTCAACACTCACACTCACACACACACACACACACACACACTGAGGAAGAAGACAACAACTTACAGTAAGGGTACTTCAACAATCAGGTGCACCAGGTTGGACAAGAGCTCCTCAAGGAGGTCCTCATGGCTCGATTCTATAAGACAGGTAGGAGATGTTATAAAAGACACGCTGGATTTCCCAGTTGACCACGAGAGGGCTTGGATTACCTTTTCCCGACTATAACTAACCCTCCAATTGGGCTTTCATTGAAGGTCAGCGAGGTTTACATAGAAATATCACATTCCACTGTGTGAGTGATGGTCGTGAGTCACACAACAAGCATGTTAGCCTAGCAATTTTCATCTTTCTGAGGTAGCATCAAAGCCCTAACAGAGGTGGGACATAGCCTGTGTGTATATTCTGCATTACCAGGCGGGGCAGCACCTGACACTCACCTCCCACTCTCTTGTGTTGAAAGCAATTGCCAATGTTCGACACGTACGGTATTGACCCAAAGTTGTTCGGAGCCACAGGAGCATAAAAGCTTTTCTTCCTGTCACTCACACACACACACACACACACACACACACACACACTCCCTGGAGAAATGCAGCCGTGACACACTGTAAAGGCCCTCTCAACTTAAAGGTTGGGCAAGGTTGGACGTTATTAAGTTAATTTTAATATAATGAGTGAATAAATCAATGTCAAGCAGGGTCCTTTTTTAAAATTATTATTCTTTTTTTTATTGTGTCTATTACGCAATTAAAAATACAAATAAGTAATCGAGGACAGCTCTGAAGGGCTGGTCTCTGTGTCCCTGAGGGGTGTATGCGTGTGCTTGTACTGTATATGATAGGGATGTGTGTGGATGACAGCTAACGATGCAATTAAAATTGGGGGACAGCTAAAGTACGGTGGGCCCCTCACCTGCCCAGCCCCCCCCCCAAACCCTAAGTGTGTATTGTGCGATTAAAATTGAGGGGCGACAGAGTCAGTGGCATGCCAGGGGCAAAGGAGCCTCCGCAGGGCAACTCCATTCCCCCGCTACACCCGACTGTAGACCACCCCCCAAAGTCCTATATGTTTGTGAAGTGGTGCAGCGGAACAAGAAGGACGAGGGCCCCACATGCCCACCCCCCAAACCGAGCGAGGGGGAAACCAAGGACACATGCAAGCTACGGGCCGCAGGACACACCACAGGCCCTACCCGGCCCGCCAGGACGCCCAGTCCGGTCCAACGTACCCCCAGCATCCCCAACACCGGTGCCCCACCGGAGGCAGCATCCACAGCGCCACCCCCAAACCGCCAAACACCATGGACCAGCCACACACCCCAAGGCAGGACTGCCACCAGAGCAGCAGGAGCCGCGCCCACGCGGCACACACAAGCACGGCAACCACCAGAGAACAGGGCCCGCAAGCAGTGTTCTATACAGGCTTGTCTTATTTTCTGGTCAATAACTCGTTACATGTCCAATTGTGTGATTGCAGGTTGCTTTGCTGGGATAATTATTGTGTTTACAGCTGTGATGCGGCCATTTTGCGGCATTAAAGAAGCTACAGATTAGAGTGTACTCTGGGAATTCAGGCAGTCAAATAACTCAGAAGTCAACCCAAAAATGTCAATGAAAACAAGGACCAAATGTCAAACAAGAATCCAGAATCCAAAAAAAAGGTACAACACTGAAACGGCACAATGTCACCTGATCCCTTTCCCCTTCGAGCGGCTTTTAGCTTTTTAAGAGTATACAGTCGTCCCATCTTCTATACCGCTCATCCTCACTCGGGGCGTGGGGGTATGCTGGAGCGTAACCCGGCTGACTTCGGGCCAGAGGCGGGGTACACCCTGGAATGGTTGCCAGTCAACCGCAGTTTATCGTGATTAATTGGTTCCAGACTCCAAGTCTGGTGCTTCGGTGGTGGTCTCACCGGACAAGGAGTCATCACTTACAATACTACAGTACATTCACAAGCTGGTGGTCTGAATGGCTTACACTGTATTTGTACTTTAGTTTATTGAAACATTTATATGCTGGAAGATTTTTAATTTGGGCAAAAAATATGTACAATTTGCTTAAATGTGAATATTTTTTCACGAATAATAGGCTGTCGTCAAACATGACACAGCATCATTTATTAATTAATGTTTGAAAAACCACGAGTGAGGGAGCAATGTTGGAGCTGCAATGTAGCCAAGAACCACCGCACTCTCTCACAATGACATCGGTTATAAGTTACAGCTCATCGATGACATCTATGACACATTTCATTGTAATTTCTGATGAAGTATTTGTCTAACATTGTTCCGCACTTCCATGAAAATGTACTATACTAAATGGCTTTGACACCTGAATACAGATTTATTCTCTTTTACATGAGTTCTTATGTGAAAAGACATCTAAACAAAACAGAGATCACACAAATTGTCCTGGCTCCAATGTACTGTATATGTCTTTGACTTACCTGATGTTTGTCACACAACCTGTTATGCATGGAAATTGTTATGTTGATAAACTGATACCTCTACTTTATTACAATGTTAAACAAACATTACATTTTTGTTAAGAATGCCTGCAGTTAAAAGTGCTATTATACTAGCTTGGAGTCGACAGTCTAGTTGCCGTAAGCAGGACTTTCTGATTTTCCAATCCTTCTTGGATGCATCACAAGTAGCAGAGTGACAAATAAAAGAGTTGGGGAAGATAGCCTACATGTTGTTTTGTCAGGAAAACCATCCAAGAACCTGACTGGTTGTGACAAAGATTTTAGTCCATGGATCAAAATACATCACTTTTGGGTTTGACACAGTGGCTACAAGTCATTATTATTATGTCGGATTGTTTCCCAGTTTCCATCCCCCTTTGACAACAACTTCCTGTCTAAGACCACCTCTGTGTGAGTGAGTGTGTGGAGAGAGAGTTCACCTCCACAGGAGCCTGGCGCCCTCTCCTGGTAGCTGAACTGCAAGTGCAGCTCCTCCTCGCTCATCTCCCGGATGAACACCTTGAGCAAGCAACGGATCATGAAGAGAGCATTGTGGGCCTGCCAAATGAACAGCTGACTGTGGAGCAGAAGTGAAGCACATCGGTCAAGTTCAAAGGTCAACCTCTTCCATGTTGTTATTAGCGCAACCATCTTCAATATGTTAATGCTCACTCTTGGCATTCTGTGGAGATTTTCAGCTCTTTGGTTCTTCCCAGGAAGATTCTCACCAGAGCACCAAAGTTCCCAGTTCTGGGATTGTTTTCAACTGAAAAGAAAAGAAAAGAAAATTGAGACAACTAGCCTGCAATATTCATCAATAACTGTAATAAAGAGAGGCAACATACTAAGGAGTTTGGCCAGCGGCAAAACAGCCTCTTCCAGCAACTTGGAGTCAGCACTGTTTAAAAGTAGGAAAAAAAGAGAGATTTGTATATACACCATGGCTGGGTGTCTGTTTTTACTCACCTGCCGAAAGTATCCAGCGTTATATATTTATTTATATTTTATGGTTCCTTCAAGTGTTTGGCAGTTTTTGATCAGGAAATGTTCCACGCTGAATACAGCAGCACTGTCTCTATAAAATGTACTGCATGTTGCAAGAGAATGGTAAATTACCTTTTCAACTGCCATTTTAAAGAAGCTAAAGGCTAACTAGACAGGTACAGCCAGAGCAAATAACCCTGATGAATCATTACTTAGGTGGTGGAGAGTTCCGCAAACATCCTGTCTGAAAGATTATAGAAGATCCTGGACAGAAATCTTAAAAGCACACTCCTTTAAAACTGTTGGGTGTTTCAAGAACGCATCAGAAGAGTACATTTCACACAGATAATTCTGATAAAAGCTCCAAATGGGACGTTACAGGCAATTTTATTACTTAATGCAACTCAATCAATCCATCTAATACTATTTGAAATGCTTCTGGCTCCACTGGACTGTACTTAACTGTGTGTGCGTGCCGTGTACCTGCTTGTGGGACTTATAACGGTGAAAGAGATGAGCTGATTCCAGAAGGGGTCATTCTCCGATATGGATTCTGTGCCCACCAAAGCCTTGAGGCTGGGATTGTCAGGCAGGTCACTGAGCTGGCTGGTGTTGGCTCCCATCTCCGTACTCAGCCTCACACCTTAATGCTTGTTCACTGGGCATATGCCAACTCCTGCGTGCGGGCGTAAGAGCACACAAAACATGACAAAAGTGCACTCATACGTGTTGAACAAATGGTTCATCTCCATGTTTACAACGGGTAGTCTAATTTTTCAAACATTACACCATTGGCAAAAATTAAATGTGACGCGTTAATATTGTAGCGTTCCGACACACAGCCTTGAATATTTTTTCCTAACTTTATTCTGACCTTAACACGTCAACAGCAGCACTCAGTTCCAACATCTCCAACTTGCACACCGTTTCTAAGTCTCTCCACACCCACACAATGTTTCCTCATTCTCCACCAATCACACGCGAGGTGCATTCATGTCCATCGGAACTCCTAACATCAACACAAAACACAAGCAGGTCGTTCTACTATACATTAATACGGTAAGCTGTCAACGGCACATGCCAGATATTTGAAGGTTTTTCAAAAACGTTACGGTATACTTACTTTCCCTGGTAAGTTATTTTATTTATTAAGGTTTAATTCCGTTACTAATTCAATTACTTTTTTGGGGGGGGAAATACATGGTAACTATAAAAGTAATTTGCCCAACACTGTTAACAACTAACGCTAAATCCGCCATCTTTCACTTTCATCTTTAGCACATGCAAGTATGTCCTCTAGTGGCTGCCAGCATCATGTGGGATGAACATGTAGGATGATGTGAGTAAGAAAATAAGTATTTTGTAAACCAACACGCTGCCCGTCTAACTACCGAATACAATACAGTACATAAATACCATGGTGACGGTATAAACGACAATGTGTAATATTATGTGTATCACATTATACGGTACTATATGACATACCATTGCTATTTAAATATTACATTACGTCCGTTTGGCTTATCCGGTGAGTACAGTAAATCACGTTAATGTCGCCAAGACTGTGACTGTCAACAAGCAGTACTCGCAGTGTCCCGATATAAATTTAAATGTCTGAGAAGCTTAGTCAGATGAGGAGTTGTTGCCATTAGAGGTAACATTAGCCGCTAGTTTCCCATCCGCTCAACGCCTAGCTTACCTGTCATATATGCTCCCTCGTCGCTCCTCTGTGGCTTTCGTCGTGCGTGGGACGGTGAAATAACCCCACTTGATTTTAAGCTATTTAAATGTATATCCGTTTATTACTGGGTGTACGTTATAAATCTCAACGGGCTTCAAAGGAACTGTCAGAGTGAAGTTTACTCTACATACTCCGAGCCTCCATGTTTTCCACGTCGCATCACGCTTGCGTGGTGACGTCATTCAGGGCGTTTACTTGCGTCTGACGTAGCGCTAATACTGTATGGTGTGTTTATTTCGTAGACAAACTTAAGGAACATCACATGGTTACATTTGCACAATACAGCATGTCCGAAAAGGAGAAGGAAGAAGTAGAGCGTATATTTAATAGTACCCCTTCCCTGTGTCTATTGCTGATAATTCATTCACACCATAAATTTTACTTGTTGACACTTAAAATATTTCACTTTCCTACATTTGTCATTTATATTTTTTTACTTCCTGTATAAAAAGAAAGGACGGTGTTTAAAAAATATATCAATAAGCAAACAGGAGTTAAAATTATGACATGATAAACCTTGTGCAGTGTTAAGGAATATACAGTAGACGCCCCTACAACGTAAATAATCCGTTCCGAGAACCTTTATGTTATAGGGTTTTTATGTTATACGAAGCGTAAAATACATGTAAATAGCCTAATCCGTTCCAAGATCTTCCCAAACTCACCCCTTTGGCACTTCAAAATATTCAAAGTCTACCAAATATGGTGGAAAAATATAAGAAAATGTTAACATAAGCATAGTAGAGTAACATTCCAATATAAAATAAGGTAATAAATAACATTACTGTAAATGAATAAAACTGAAAAACAAAAACAATCTTATCGTTCACGAGATGTCTTGATCAGGAGCGCAAGTGGAGGCAGGAAGGAGGAGGAAGACTAGCCTAAGTCGAAACACGACTCAAAGAGTCTATGAGTCAGCTGGTCTCACAGACAAACACACACGCACTACACGATAATGCCGTGTGCAAAATTTTAATTTGTAACTTAACTTAATTGTTTAAGTTAGTTTCAGGGGGACTACGAAGAGAAAGAAGTTTGAAGGGACAAGGCTGTCTCTCACACAAACTCACGTACGTGCTGTATAACTCAGCCAATGAGATGAGAGCGTAGGAGGTGCCCCAATAATCAGCCAATGAGATGAGAGCGGTGGCGGTGCCCCAAAAATCTGCCAATGAGAGCGTGATGCGTCAGAAGGCGTCACCAAGTGTTAGTCTGAACTTGCACGACTCAAGCATTAATAAAGTTGATTTAAAAAAAAGACTTGCACTGACTTGATGCTTTGTTATGTGGAATTTCTTCTGTAATACGAAGCAAAAACTTGACATACATTTTTTATGTTCAGTGGAATTTATGTAAAAGGAGGTTTATGTTATGCGAGGTACTACTGTATTCAGGTCGGCCTGTCCGCGCTATCTTGCAGATGGCTCCTCTCGAGAAGCAGGAGTGTCTTTTTCCCTAGAGAAAACTCTTACTTTCTCACCCTGAGTATATATGCCTGTATATGTCTTTGTTCAACGTTCACGTTCATACAGAGAGCAGTTTGACTGTTTCACTCTGTAAGGCTATGTAATCTAGGAGCTCCTAATAAATATACAAAAGACAACTTGGTTTCTCTAGACAATATTTATTGAAAGAAAAAATGTCCAAAACGGTGGGTACAAGTGGCCGAAATAACCTTCCTCCGTAGGGTGGCTGTGCTCTCCCTTAGAGTTAAGGTGAGACGGAGCACTGTTATCCGGGAGAAACTCGGAGTAGAACCGCCGCTCCTCTGCATTGAGAGGAGGCAGATGAAGTCCCAGACGTCTCCCTGGGGAGGTGTTCGGAGCACGTCCAACCGTTACGAGGCTGTCCCATGGGTAGAAGGCCTCGGGGAAGACCCAGGACACGTTGGGAGACAATGTCTCTCAACTGGCCTGGGAACGCCTCAGGATCCGCCTGGAGGAGCTGGAAGAATTAGCCGGGGAGAGGGAAGTCTGGGCTTCCCTGCTTAGGCTGCTGCCCTCACGACCTGACCTCGCGTAAGCGAAACTGTTGGTGAACTTTGTGATGATGACCGGTGTGGTGTTATTCCTGCCAGACATTGGTATGCATGAATCAATCTTGTTGATATCCAGATCCACACCCTCAGACTGCAGACAGTTGCCTACCTGTTGCTCTGTTGGAGCAACATCTTGTCCTCCTCTATTGTCAGCTGCACAGACATGAGACCTGCGTGTTATGTGAAGCTCAGTCACAAGGACATTGTTATGCTTCTCACACACCAACGACTCGAATAAATAGACATTAAATATAAACTGGGGCCGCACGGTGGTCTAGTGGTTAGCATGTTGGCCAACACAGTAACAGTCTGGCGATCGGGAAGACCTGGGTTTGAATTTCCCTTGGGCATTTCTGTGTGGAGTTTCCATGTTCTCCCTGTGTGTGTGGGGGTTTTCTCCAGGTACTCCAGTTTCCTTCCACATCCAAAAACATGCATGTTAGGTTAATTGGCGACTCTAAATTGTCTATAGGTGTGAGTGTGAATGGTTGTCTATATGTGCCCTGCGATTGGCTGGCCACCAGTCCAGGGTGTACCCTGACTGTTGCCCGATAGGCTCCAGCATGCCCGTGCGACCCTAAAGAGGAAAAGCGGTATAGAAAATGGATGGATGGATATAAGCTGTAAATTTATTTCCTTCATGATTAAACATGTTCGACTTAAAATTATTTTTCTATTCAGCATGGTACATATAATAATGGTTTACAAGTTAAAATATTTAACAATATTCTGACAAAATTAAGACAAAATCAGTGTTGTCTGAAACGTTCCACTTTGCAACGACATCAGGTAATATTTACAGTCTTATAGATGGAAAGCAATTGTAGAGAATGATCAGTCTGTCTTCTTATCTGCCAGTAAAGTTGATCCATTGACAGTGGCTTCTCCGTTGTGCTCAAGCTGAAAGAAAGAATGAATAAAATGTAAAAAAAATCAAATAAAAAATACACACACAAAAAAAATTTGGATCAACTTTAAAGGATGCAAACAGGCCTCTCACTATGTCATGTGAACGTTACCCCCAAATTAATGTATTTTATATTTACAAACAATGACAAATTATTGTACACATGAATACTCATTTAGGTCATAGATATTCCAACTGGTGGCCTGATTCCTAAAAGTGGCAGAGCACTCATGTCACAAGCAGTGGTCCCCAACCTTTCTTAGCCCATCGACCAGCTCATGTTCTGTCAAAATAAATCCCCTGATGGACAGCGTTTTTTAGGAGAAGGTCCTTTGACTAGCGTAAACATCTTGCTTGTATTTTAATTCATTATTTTTAAAATGTCAGTGTATGACACTGTGTACAAAATAAGAATAGCGAAGGGGGAAGTATGGCCTTCTCTGTTCTTCATTTTATGAAAAAAGGACCCCAGAAAATGTTTGTAAAATACTCCTGATATAGGTGGTTTATATTGGCTAACATGTATTGTATGCGTATTTGGGGTACTCAAAACACAAACTAAGAGTACAATTTTTATCCTATTCCACAATTGTCTTCACTCATCAACCTACCACCTTGGAAGTCCCGTTGCACTTTTCACTAACAATTGGGTCACCGGTCCCAGACTCTTGCACTGCTTCTTTGGTCCAGAATGTATTGATAAATGGGGAAATGAAGGGATAAAGGATGGGCTCAAGGAACCTCTTGTAGACCCACAACAGAACAGGGATGACAATACAAGGGATGCAAACCATGACTGCAACTGCAACAAAGAGATAAGAGATTATTAATTCTTCAGTTAAAGTTCTTTCGGTCCAATCACTAATTGCATTTAACACTAAGGTTATGTACTATGTTAATATCGCATTTATATGTTTACTGGACGTGTTACTGTATATCTACTATTACGTCAACTAGCTAGCTGCTAGGCTAACAGCAGCTAGCGTCTCGCTTAAACATCTGTTGAGGCGTTTTGATAATATGTAATGATAATTAGTTAGTAACAGCAGTACCTGAATGACAAGTCTCACCTTTCGGAAGATCGATCCTCACTAAACTTTCACACTTCACAGAATATAAATCAGGCGAATGTTATGAGATCCGCAAAGTATCTAGAAGCAAACGCGCACGCGCAGATTGTACTTCGCCCACAAGCGAATCCCTGAAGCGGAAGTTGTCATGCGAAAAGAAGTGAAGGCGGAAGTAGTGACATGTTGGGGCGCCTTCCTTCAAAACGCAACCACGTAATGGATTTCTGAATTATTACTCCGTGAGTTACATCTGCTTTTTAAATGAAAATAAAAACGAATCAGTGTCGTGTCGAGATGGTGAAAAGCAAGCTAGCTAATGTCAAAATTAAAGCAGCGATGACTTAGCTTTTTCCGCTAAAATAATTTTATTTAGAATGAAAACGTTTCTTTTGTACTGTTTCTGATATTTATTTCAGCGCCACAATGCCGCTATTGACGCATTCACAGTCTGACAATGAGCAATACGTGTTGGTGGCCAGTTTGGACAACGCCCGCAATCTGTCCAACATCTTGAAAGCCATCACTTTTAAAGACCACGCCATCTTCACAGCCACCCGCAACGGACTCAAGGTTACGGTGGAGGACTCCAAATGTCTTCAAGCCAATGCTTTCATCCAGGTGTATTTATTTTCATACTCCTTCTTAGCACAAGTTGTTCTTGTTGAATATGCTTGTGATGAATAACGCAACTCTCTTCTTTTATATTGCAGGCTGAAATATTCCAGGAGTTTACCATCAAGGAAGATCTGGTTGGCTTTCAGATCAACCTCACTGTTCTGTTAGATTGCCTTAGTATCTTTGGAGGAAGCACAGTACCCGGTGGTGAGCAAATGTGTCTTTGTTATTGGTCTGGTTGTGCCATCTTCTTCAGTGCATGTTTATGTATGTCAAACAGGAGTGTCAACTGCCCTGCGAATGTGCTACAGAGGCTATGGTTACCCTTTGACCTTGTTCCTGGAGGAGGGCGGTGTGGTGACAGTCTGCAAGATCAACACACAAGAACCCGAGGAGCCAATTGACTTTGAGTTCTGCAGCAGCAACGTGACAAACAAGGTAGCGCTCCAATCCCACTAATTGCATCATGGCGCATTTTCTTTTCTGGATGTTTGTCGGGTCTGTTACTGGCTCTTTATTCAAAGGTAATCCTGCTGTCTGAGAGTCTAAAGGAGGCCTTTTCTGAACTGGACATGACCAGCGAGGTGCTACAGATCACCATGTCCCCAAGCCAGCCTTATTTCCGGTATACAGCCTTGTGTTGAAAGGTTTAAGCGGACTTTGAATTGTATTTTTTTTTTTTTAGCAATCCAACCAGCGTGCTTAATGACGTGTTCTTCACTTTAGGCTCTCAACTTTTGGCAACTCTGGGAATGCTCATTATGATTACCCCAAAGATTCGGATATGATGGAACTGTTCCATTGCACCCAGACGCAAACCAACAGGTGAGTGTGGATGGTAAACTAAAAGCTGATAGCGTAGCGCTTTTGGGGCGGCATGGCTCAGGTGGTCGTTTCCCAACCTGAAGGTTGGGGGTTCGATCCTCCGTCCTCCCGTGATTGTGTCCTTGGGCAAGATACTGAATCCCAGTTGCTCCTGATGCTGTGTCATCAGTAGGTAAGTGTCCTGGCAGTGACAAAGCGCTTTGAGTGCCTTGAAGCTATACAAGCGCTATACAAGTGAAAGACCATTTAGACAGAAAATTTAACTCAACAGTGCCCCTGCTTCAAGACTGCTGTATATGATGAAGTAAAGACATGTCCAAAATGTGTCTAAAACAGATACAAGATGGCTTTGCTGAAACCGTCCACCAAAGCTTTGGCTTTGTCCTGCAAAGTGTCCGTGAGGACCGACAGCAGGGGCTTCCTGTCGCTGCAGTACCTAGTCCGGAACGACGACGGGCAGATCTGCTTTGTGGAATATTATTGCTGTCCTGATCAAGAGGTGGAAGAGGAGTGATCAGCTCGTCCATCCGTCTTGCTCCGAATGAGTTCAAATGTGAGGGTGCTGCTTCCACAGGGTTGGTAAAGTGGATTCTGGACTAAAACAGGTCCAAGCAAAGTGAAGTTGTGGGACACTTCCCACATTGTCAGTTATTCAGCACTTTTATGTTTAAGCGCGTTACTGCAGCGCTGCGTGTTTGCTATCTCTACCAAGGAGGTAATTTCATTGGTATGAGTTGATGGGTAGCTACTTTCCAAGGATGCTCATAGTAATTTCTGATTAAAATCCACATTGATGTAATAATAAAAAAAAAAATCTCTTTTTTTTTTAATGACCCAACATATCAGTCAAATCATATCTAGTTTGGATGCAGATGTGCCAAAACTGTCTGATCTTTTTATTACGGCATATAGACAACTGAAGTTAGAAATCCATGGCTGTAGACGACCAAAATGTACCCCACTGGGCATCCTCAAGTTGTTTGATATTGTGTTGTTCATGATACTGTACTAGTATGCATATACTAGTACAGTAAGTGAAACTTAATGGCATTGAATCTGGGGGTAAAAAAAAAATATTGTTGGCCTAAGTTTGTAGTACTGTTCCAAACATACAAAGATAATCCCCAAAAAACTGTTTTTGTACACTGCTGAAACATTTGTATTAAGAAAAAAAACAGTTACAAAGTTGACATGTAACTTTAATGTGTTGTGTAAATCATCACATTCACAAAACACATAATGAGGTAAATAAAAGTATTTATCTCCTTTCTGCCAGTCTGTTCTTTTACCTGCGCGACTTCTGCATCCTCGTCCTTTTGAACGCTTTGTTGTTCTTTTTCTTCATCGCTTTGGGCTCTGGCGGCTCCGTTTCGATGTGAAGGGGTTTCTCCTCGGCCGGTGTGTCGAAGACGTCGTCTGTGATGTCGGTAATGAGGTCCGGCTTTGCTTGGGCCTTGCTCATTTTGTGCATCTCCTTCACCATCTGCTTCTCGCGCACCCTGGCCGCCGCTGCCAGGCGGATCTCTCGTCGATGCTGTCCAGTCAATAAGGAGATTTAGCATGGTCGATAAGAAGCTATGCATCACGTGCAACCTAGACCGGGGTTTTTAAGGTGTGATGCGGCCCTCCCATGAAAGGCACCAGATACTTCCAAAAATTAAGTTTAAAAAAAAAGCTGTTTTGTGGTTGACAACAGCCTAGTACTAAAAAAGTAAACATATTAAGCAAATTTTACAGATTCTTGGTCTAAATTACGCATTTTCAATAATAAAAATAACCAAATTAACTAAATACAAATACAGTTAAAGGGATGAAACGATGTTGATGAACTGTAGTCTACACTGGCCAGTAGGTGTCACTAGTTGCACGCACACAGACTAGATCGCTGTCAATTATTGCAAGTTTGAGGTACAGTATCACACAGGCACAATAATACTGTAACAATAATCATCATCATAACACTGAGTACTTTTGTGGCCATAGGCCAGCTAAAACTCTATTCTGAATCCCTGGCTTCACTTCCTGTCCACACGTCCGGAAGACATTTATTGAAACACACGTGAGCACAAGTCTTATTTATGTCTTCATTTCTAAGACTATCTGCTATATTGGGTAATATGAGTGCAAAGGTGACTATAGGGGTGTTAGTCGATGTCTATAGGGCTCTGATAATATTAAAACCCAAATATACAAGGTTATAAACAGGTTTTCTATGCTTTAACTATGAAAATATTTGATTTATTAATAAGGAATCCTACTTGGCGGAAATGAATTTATCACTGTCAGGTCTGGAACCAATCAACTGTGATAAAGGAGGGACGACTGTCGCATTGAGTGTCCCAATATTTCTGTCCATCTAATGTACACTTGTTATGTCACACATGAAAAGCGAGCGTTACCATGTTGGGAGATTTGAAGTCGGCGTTCTCAAAGAGCGTGGGCCCGCCGAAGCTCCCCTGGAAGATCTTGATGAGGTTGAGGACAAAGCGAGGTCCAATTTCCACAAGTGAGGCGTCCTCCTCGATAATCTGCAAGCGACAAAGTAACCCATCAATTTGAATGTGTCACACCGGGTGTATGATAATGGATGGCAAACAAGATACCTGGTAGTTTCTGAACCAAATCCTGTTGTCTGCAATAGTGAAGGTGAATACGTGGTCCACAAAGGGCTGACTCTTTGGGTGATAGCGTGGTGTTGAAAAGGTCTGCAATAAAAAAAAAAAAGGCATTCACCTTAATGACTCCTCCTACTACTTATTAGGTTATATACGGACCAAAATGCATCTCAAGCTTACAGTATTTTCTCAAACAGTGATCTCCAATCTTAGACACCATGCCGCAATTAATCACTAGTTTTGATAAATGCCGCATCTCCCGTATGAAAAGTAGTGCAACCTAGTTGCTGATGTTCATGGTGGAGTTTGAAAATAAAATGCAGCGGCAAGGAACATTTTAACACTAAGCTTAAATGAATGAGTGGCTTTATGCCATCTGGAGGAACATAGTGTCCAGAAAGAAGGCAAGATCTACCCGTCAGTGAGTGACAGACCAGTCGAAGTTTGGAGATAGACAGTATTGTTTGGCCTTGGCAGAGGTCTACATGTTCTACTGAGTGCTCTTGTTAAGGCTGTCATGAGAAGATTCACCCACCTGAATGAAAAGCTCCTTCAGCAAAGCATAGTGGGGCTCCTTATTAAATTTCTGCAGGAAGACACAACAAGACCGTTACTACAACCTTCTGCATCCAACCCAACTTTATTAGTTTTACTCACCGGATCAAATGATAGCAGCGGCCTGGATCCTTTCAGGCAGTTTCCCGTCATCTTGAGCTCAGCCAGTGTGTGTACTGTGGTGAGGTTTAAATGAGATTAGGCTGCATTTTAACAGCAGTCTGGACTACATTGGAGTACGGTTGTGACTTACTGTTCTGAACCAAGAATTTTGCAGAGGGTCCGCGGGGGCAGTTTGAAATCCTGCAGGACAAGAGCATTATTCAGTTTTAACAAAGTTTCATGGTGCAAACGAGTCAAATATGGCAATTACAGAATGGGTACTCAACCACATATAGAGGTCCTGTTTCTTCTTGGCTTCAAAAAAGAGGCTCTTGTTGCAGTTTTTGATCTCACACACCTATGGGGAAAATATTACTACAAATTAATGCCTTTGTAAAATATTTATTACACATAAAAATGTGTATTTTGCAACATTAAACCAACATATAATGGTAAAAAAAACACTCACTTCATTAATCACAAACAGCTTGTCCTTTCTGTCCATTTTTGTATCTAATGGTGGTACAAGATGATGCTATTACAATAAAAAATTTAAAAACAACGTTTTTTCAACATTCAATGAACTAGACAACACTGACCTGCTTTTGAATGCGGCATCATGCTCCTTAGGTCTTGCATCAAGTGTCTTGTTCTGAAGTTGATGCCTCTGGAAGAGAAAATGAGAACCCTTTCCTTGTTGGTCCACTTGCCCTGGAGACAATTAAAACAAGAACAGAGACCATAAACATAAATCTTAGTGATTGGGAAGCATTGCAAATCAATGCATCTCAACTGTACGTCTGAATTACACTTAGCTCCTTGCTAACAAGCTAGCTATCGCCATTGCTAATAAGCTCAAGCACGTACCATAGAAACCGGCGCTGGAATGGTGATTACATTCTTCGTTTCTTGTGTGTTTTCACTTGGTGGGTCACTCCCATCTGCGATAATTTTAACGTGTTTTGCCTTTTTTCCACTGGCATGCTGTCCTCCACGTTTCCGCTTGGGAGCCGACATGTTTGTTTTACAACTACACACTCACACAACTCTCGCGTGGTTTCAAGTGAGTTCGGCCCATGCATGAGAAGAAACGAGAATGGGGGACCCCTGTTGGCGTGGAGGTGACACTGCAGACTGACACTGATATTGTTATGCTACGTGAACGTGGCAAAATAACGAATCATATTTAAAATATACGAACATTGTTGTAGTCGATAAATAATATGGATATTAAAATGTGAATTGCCTTCTCCGCGAATGTGAAGTTTGGCTGTATATGTTGGCATATCGTTAAAGTACTAAACCATTCCTTTGCATACTGTACATTTGTTTTTCTTTTCGTACGACACTCTAGGGGGCAGTAACGAGTTGGCATGATGTCAACGAATTGCATGCCGGGAAAGATTGAATCATCGCGAGAGTTGAGAGAGACATGTACAATGCTGTGGTTACACTAAAGCCTGCTTGTATTGAAATATTAGCTGATTAATTGAAGCATTTGAATACAATGACTAAATTTTGCAATGCGAGTCCTCAAAATGAAAACCATAGTCACTACTTCAGGGTTGTTGTTTGTGTAAGTTAGCCGACGTTGTGACCGGTAGGTAGCATGTTATTGTTAGCTAAACGCTAACGACAGTTTCGCCGGTAGACATATTGAGTGTAAATGTTCTTTTTAAAAATATACAAACAAGCATGAAGTGCCATTACGACGTCTTGGGAGTCAAACGGGAAGCAGATGACGACGATTTGAAGAAAGCTTACCGTAAACTAGCACTGAAATGGCATCCAGGTAAGTGGTTGGATAAGGTTCGAGAAGCTTTCTCATGGTTAAAACATACTTGCGATGTTTCCAGATAAGAACTTGGATAATGCTGAGGAAGCAGCCGAGCAGTTCAAGCTTATTCAGGCAGCCTATGATGTCTTAAGTGACCCCCAAGAGAGAGCATGGTAACTGCATTCATGCTAGCTCTCTGTACACGAATTCCACATAATGTCACGTGGGTGATTTGATGTAACTTCCCCCATGTGTTTGTCAGGTATGACAATCACAGGGATGCTCTGTTGAAAGGTGGACTGAGTGGAGACTACGAGGATGACAGCATCGACCTGGTCCAGTTCTTCACGGTCACCTGTTACTCTGGTTATGGGGATGATGACAAGGTCGGTGATCCTCAACTGCGTTACCTTTAGAAGTGCCGAGGTCTCGCTGTGAAAACTACCTATTCGGCATCTTATGGCATGAACAAAGTGATTTCTCGTCCTCAGGGCTTCTACACAATCTACAGGAATCTCTTTGAGTCCATTGTGAAAGAGGAGATGGAGCACAGAAGAGCGGATGATGAGGATGATGACGAGGAGTTTCCGCCCTTTGGGGATTCTCAGAGTGACTATGATACAGTAAGTGAGCCACAAGCTAACTGGATCCCACTGGGAGATCACGTTTCAATAGTGCGGTACTCTGGAAAAATATGTCTCTAATGCAGGGCTGTCAAAAATAGCGCGTTAACGGTGGTAACTCATTTATTTTGTTAATTATCTTAAAAATGATCACGTAATTAACGCATGCGCATCATGTCAAACCACACCTCCCTGTTATGACGGCAGATTGAAGCATAGTGTAGTGTCCCCTCAGAGTCACACAGAGTCTGACGCGCTTTTAGAACTTTATTCTGACCTGAACACATCAACAGTAGTACAATTTCAACACCATATACAGTATGTATCTCCAACTCACAAACACGTCACCAGGCCTCCTCGGAACGACACTTCCTCATTGTCACTACCGCAAGATGCATTCATGGACACTCCGAAAATCACAATAATGTCTTTATTATGCGTGTATGTGTGGTCTACATAAACAGAAAGACAAAGAAAAGCAATAAGTGGATATTCTTATCACTCACTAACATAGCTACTACTGTGGAAGTACAATTTGATGCATTTAAGTGTGCTCGGAAATTCCAGAAAATACACACTCAAAACATTGAATTCAGCTGAAATTACTTGGTGTCTTTGAACACAATTTTCTCACAGTGGAAGTCTGTGGTGGTAACCAAATAACCTATAAAAACCTATAAAAGCTAAATATATTTCCACAGGAAGGATTACATTTTGGCGGATAACGTGAAAATTATGGCCTTTATTTTTTTCCACTTACATCGTTGCTCTCCACGTGCATCGGGGCCAAGTGTTGCTATTGTTTACAATGCACATTAACACCACCAACAATGGTGTCTAGCAAGTCCAAAATGCCGTGGACTTAGGATAGTTAAGCCTTGGTGGAGGTCTCCTGTGAAATGTCTTCGTCTAGCTTCTGCATATTGTTTGTTATTTATCGTCGACACCGATGTTACCGTGTCACAGGTGGTGCACGTCTTTTACGGCTACTGGCAGAGCTTCTGCACGCGCAAAAACTTTGCCTGGAAGGAGGAATACGACACCAGGCAGGGGTCCAACCGCTGGGAGAAGAGAGCCATGGAGAAGGAGAACAAAAAGACCAGAGACAAGGCTCGGAAGGAGCGCAACGAGCTGGTGCGCCAGCTGGTGGCCTTTGTGCGTAAGCGCGACCGTCGGGTGCAGGCGCACCGCAAGCAGGTGGAGGAGCGCAACGCTGAGAAGAGCAAGAAGGTGGAGGATCTTAGACGCAAGCAGAAGCTCAGTCAGGCTAAGTGAGTCGTGGTAATTGTGCGGACATCTGACTTTATATTCAGTTGTGGTGGTAAATATTGCGGTGTGTGTCCCAAGGCTGGCAGAGGAGTACAAGGAGCAGAGCTGGGCAGCCATGTCGGAACTAGAGAAGGAGCTGAAGCAGATGGAGGCTCAGTATGGGGAAGAGTTTGGAGACGTGTCGGAGAGCGAGGGTGACGAACCGGAGACTTTGGAGGAGGGACTAGGTGAGTAGGAGTTGTTTAAATTCTTTATACCTACATTAGTCTTTTCTAAAGACATACCTGGTACTGCATCTGCAGATGGAGAGCAAGCAAATGCAGACGTCATAAACGTCGACTATTACGATGATCTCTACTGTCCAGCCTGTGACAAATCCTTCAAATCGGACAAAGCGTGAGTGATATGATATTTGATTTTTGCTATTTAAAAACACATTTTCCCCACCTACTCTGGTTACAAAAAATGCTGTACACATGGTAAAATGGCTCCAATAAGCTGGCTGTCATGTGATATCATTTCTGATGTGCCACCCTCACCGGTATGAACATAGAACTTGTATGATGGTTTATATGTACATATACATGTGTTCAGATTTGTGTTTGATACAGCTGCGTACCGATTTCCCACAGTATCAGACCTGCCAACACATACACATTCTTCGCAAAAAGCGGGGATCCACTCTGCTGTATTTTTCTCAATGTTTTATTTCCTGTAACGATATCAAGCAGTTCTCACATTTGCCAGCTTATGTCTGTGTTGCACAGCAAAAGAAAAAGAGGCACATTATATCAACTTAAACATCTAATGCAAACTTTTGACAGTGGCGTACTCCTTCAGACATTTGACTTGAAACCATGTACCCCCTTACTGCTTCACACTTAAAAAACAAACTATTTTTACATTTCATTCAATTGAAATATGAAATCTAATTAATTGGTTACTTCATTTTATAACAAGTAAAAAAAATTGTATTGTGCGTAGTCAGATTTTGATAATTTGTACATGAGCACTGATAAGTACAAATTTCTCTCGGAGATGAATAAAGTATTCGTCCTACATATCTTATATTTCAGACGGCTGTTGGGATCCTTCCCTTTTGAATGGGTTCAACTTGAGCTTCGCTTTTGTCCACTTGCAATCACTGATTTAAATCTGCATATTAATTTGATACCAAATTGAAAGGGAAGGGTGAACAGTCATGAAAAAGCAGTATCCAAAGTACAAAAATATATGCAAGCAGCAATAAAGCCTCATTTTCAGGGGAATCTCCACTCGCTCATCCTGACACGCACATACATTGACGGGATTGGAACGCCAATATAAGTTAAACCTTCAAGATGAAACACTCTTAATACACAACGTAATCATCAAACTTACTTACTCATATAAGTCACACAGAGCAATGAAGAACGCCTTCCTTCTTTCTGCTATGACGGTGCTTGTAATTGTGAGTGTCAGGTGCTAATTGTTTTTCGTTTTTATTCACGTAACCCCGATGACACGTTGCATATCCCTGGGTGTACGCGTACCCCACTTTGGGCACCTAGGATCTAATGTATGAATCTATTTTTTCACAATTGTTTCTTCTTTTAAGTTTGAAAAACCACGAGAAATCGAAAAAACACAAAGAGATGGTTGCATTGCTGCGGCAACAGCTGGAAGAAGATGACTCACTCGCTATGACCCTGGATGAGCAAGATGCCATTGAGGAGGAAGAAGAAGAAGAGGAGGAGGACAAACCAAGACAAAAGTAAGTCCTTGTGAGAAAGACATCCTTGTGCTTTTCTTGCCAACGTGTGTCTTGTTTAACCCCACAGGCTCTCCAAAAAGCAAAAGAAGAAGAAGAGGCAGCAGAAAGCAGCAAGTGTGAGTGATGCTCATGTGAAATCATCCTAGCCTGGCTCATTCTCCGTGTGACATGCATCTCTCCTCTTAAGCAGGGCTCTCCAGTGGAGGAGGAAGTGGAAAAGGAGGAACCAACGCCAACAACAGGTGCGGAAGATCCTCCTGAAGAGACTCCTGAGATGTCGCCAAGCCCCGCAGTGGCCGAGGAGCCAGAACATCTTCCTCCTCTCACTGAAGCTAAGAGGTCAATGATTGCTCTTTTTTGCCTTGATGGTATTTTTTTTGTTTCAATAGAACATTTCTTTTCTGTCTACTTGCCAAGCTCTGCCAAGACCAAGCCAAAGAAAGCAGGAAAGGACATACCAAAGAACGTCAAATCATCACATCCAGGAGGAGAACAGTTTCTTGAGGTTGGTACAAGAGTGCAGTCCTACGTCCGCCACGGCTGCTACATATGTCACCTGTAAAAATCATACACTGGCACCTAAAATGATATCATAACGATATTCCTTTGGATCCAGAATTGTCTAACTTTACCTTATTAGAGGCCTCAAAAACACAGAAAAAATACAACCAGTTAAACTGTTGCATTTCAATGGAAAATAGCACCGTGAAAGTATGTATTATTAAATGATAAATAATAGTATTATTCTTCATACTGTTGCCCTGGTGGTGTAATGATACACGCTGTTGCCTTTCATGCAGATGGCAGAGGTTTTTTATTCCAAGTAAATACACGGCCAGTACTGCTGATACCAATACTTTTTACTTTTAAGATCATTGTCTTAATTTGTTGATCATAGTTGCTATCAGAAGAGAACAAACAAAAAAAAGTTTAATCACCAAACTTATTTGTGAGCAGTTTAACAACATATACCGTAAATTCCGGGCAATTGAGCGCACCTGAATATAAGCTGCAGCCACCAAATTTAAAGAGAAAAAAAATGTGTACATGTACAGGCTGCACTCATCTATAAGTCGCAGGAGTCCACATTGTAACATGGGGTATTTACACAGAAAGACACACTATAAACCTTGCAATCCTACTTCCACTCAGTGTTACTGATTAGCGCCGGTGAGTGAGACGGGAGATGGCTGCCACGGTCCAAGTAGTCCAAGCAGAAGCTCGATCAAACTATCAAACTTATTTAAGATTTGTCAGATCAAAACACGATCACGGCATAAGACTTCAAAATGTGATATTGGCGTCCATTTCACTAGTCCAAGTCACTTCTTCCTTTTGACAAACATGCTCTATGTGTTTGCAAAACTAACCACAAACCCCTTGGCAGAGGGAGACTTTTTATATATATATATATATATATATATATATATTGTTCTTCCCACATCCAGAAGTCAATAAACCTCCGCTGTGTGACCTGTAACGGCGAGTTCCCCACGAGAAACAAGCTCTTTGACCATCTGAAGTCCAGCGGCCATGCCTCCGCAGTCTCGGTCAGCAGGAGCAAAAAGGACAAACGGAAGAACAGATGACGCGGTTTGATCCACAGGAGAGGTGGACTCAAGACAGACTGAATTTATGACCTGAGTTTGATGCAAAGATTCACCCAAGGTAGCTTTCCCATGACCAAGCATGAATGGACTCATAATCCTCATTCAGTCCTCAGGCGATGGTGTCTCATGTTTAAGAACCATCCCCTTGGCTAGCACATCCATGATCATTAAAACTTGGAATGTTCTTACGACTTGTGGAGTTTTTGGAAAGCACTTAGGTTAGGCCGCCTCCATGGTGATGGACATATGAAGATACATGACATAAAAGGTATGCGTCCGTCTCACGTAGGGCCCATACATGTGGATGGACAAAAGACGGAAATTGTGTTTGACGGTTGCGTTACCAGGGTAACAAGGCACTTTAGACACTAAAAGGATGGTAGAAAAGGACTGCTCTTGACCACAAAATGCACCACTTCAAGTTTCCCAGCACGAGTAGCTATTTTCTTAGTACCGACTATTATAGGGATGACAAGTGCTATTAGAATTTGATGACTACAGTAAAAAAAAAAAAAAAAAAAGCACTTTAGCAACAATGCTGGAAAAGTACACATTTTTTTTAAGCATAAGTATACAGTACAGTATACATATTTTAAAAAACATCTATGTAATAAAAAAATATCAGTTTTTATTGTTAAATAAAATTACAATTTTGTTTAAATGTTAAACTATGTGTATAGTTCCACACATATGCGTGCTCGTATGTAATTATAATAGGAATAGGAAATAGCTGCTTATCTGCAATATAAATCACTACAAAACACAAACTTTTCAGTGCAATAGCAGACATACTTGGCCGCACGATGGCCTAGTGGTTCGCATGTTTGCCACACAGTCAGGAGATCGGGAAGATCTGGGTTTGAATCTCCGTGGGGCATCTCTGTGTGGAGTTTGCATGTTCTCCCCGTGCGTGCGTGGGTTTTCTGAAGTCAGCTGGGATAGGCTCCAGCATACCCCCGCGACCCTAATGAGGATAAGCGCCATAGAAAATGGATGGATGGATAGCAGACATACTATTGATAGCCTGTATATTGAATTGAGCTTTAAAGTACCACAACATTACATACAGTTTCCAAGCAACAAAGCCCTTTACGTTGAAGCCCATTGAATGTACCACAGCGTGCATGTACTTGAGGTTGTACTTCTGTTGCACTATGACACAAAGCTAAATGCTTTGTTGTACAGTATAATCAATATGATTATTAATGATTAACACCACCTTTCATAGTATGAATAACTATTAGGAAATAACCATCATGTCTCATCCACAGTCCCGTGTTCCTGACTGTGTATTATTTTGAGGCAGTGTGGGTGCAATGTAGATGTTTAATAGATGTGTATAATCAACGCACTTGCTCCTCCTGCCAGTTATGAATGAAAACCCCTACCCTCCCCGTACGTGCGTGGGGTGCTCCGGGTGCTCCAGCTTCCTCCCACATTCCAAAAACATGGATGTTTTTCTAAAGTGGATATAAATGTGAGTGTGAATGGTTGTTTGTCTGTATGTGCCCTGCGATTGGCTGGCACGGTGTACCCCGCCTCTCGCCCATGGTCAGCTGCGACCCTGGTGAGGGCAAGCGGCACAGAAAATGGATGGATATTATGCGTTTATTTTTGTAAAATTCGTTAAAATATGATTTTTTTTTCTAGTATTTTGACTTCATTCTCGCAAAATTACAGCTGCATTTCAATTTCTGCCATTTTTTTCCTTATGTAGTGATAAAAATTAGAACTTAATTCATTGTTTTGACTTAAAAAAAATAACTTTACACTACAAAAGTCATGTTATTTTTCCTCGTAATATGACAATGTTATTCCCTGAAAACTTTTGTCTCTTAATTGTTGTAAAATGACTGCTGATTTTTCCATTTTTTTATGTGGTTTTTTTGGGTTAGTTTTGTTTTTTGCTTAGTTTTCTTGGATTTTTAGATTGTGCCGTGGGCCGATAATATAAGAGCGGCCCCCGGGCCACACTTTGGATACCCCCGTACTAACACGTTCACATTAACTCATAACTAATATCCATCCATCCATCCATTTTCTGTGCCGCTTATCCTAATTGCTGGAGCCTATCCCAGCTGACTTCGGGCGACAGGCGGGGTACACCCTGGACTGTTCGCCAGCCAATCACAGGCCACATATAGACAAACAATCATGCATATTTTATATAGATGAGACTGAAACTGAAGATTAGTAATAAATGTTGTAATAGATCATAGCCATAATTCTGTGTTGAGTTAATGCATGGCTAAGTAAACTATCTTAACGTGGCGCAAGCTTATTGATCTCTCATTACATCTTTTGTTTTTTGTCATTACAACATAACTTTTTAAATGATTAGCCGAAACATCAGTGGTAGACTTGTGCTCATCTGAACAGTTTTATCAAAATACAAGACAGACAGTGTTGGCGGCACCTTTGGCAGGTGTTACGCTTTCTTCCTCGCCTCGACTTCATGTGAAACCTCATCTTCTCTCCATGTAGTTCTGGATGGACTTGTTAAAAACGGACAGGAAGAAATTGGCATCCTCCATGGTGATGCACATGGGGGGTTTGATGCGGAAGGTCTGAGGTAGACAAAAATTACGCCAGAGATTAGCACCGACCTGGTAATGGTCAGGTCGGTAACATATTTAAGGGTTTCACATGAAGATGCTGGAAAAAGGGACCAAAAATGCTGTAATGTGCATGGCGGGACAGTAGCTGGCGCCAGAAACCTCTCTTTGTGGTCTTACTTTTATGAAATCCATGTGTCAAGCCTTCTCAAGGAAAAGCTTTGTTATGCTTCCCTGCTGTATTTTACTTTTAAAAGTCCCTTTGGCCCTCTGTAGGACGGCAGTGCACCCGGCAGCTCATGTTCGTCCCCTTCATGGTAAGCCAGAGACCACCTCACCGTATGACATTTCTCTGCAGTTTATGTACATCTTGTTTTATTTTTGTTATGTTTCATGTTTTATCTATGTCACACTTACAAGGCCGGAGAAAGCCATGATGGCTAATAAGTGTTCAACCATTTGACGATGTGAGGCAGTTTGTGTCACTTCCGGTGTTCGAATGGGGTGCAGACATTCATGACAGCCACATACACACTCATCTTTGTGCAATGATTGGCAGATAAAAGTGAATACCGTTGAATTTATTTGCTCCAATTTTGTGAGTGTGCATGGTGTGTTGCAAAAAAAGACAGGGCGATCAAACAGCAGTGAAAGCTTATCTTCCTCATCAGATATGATGACTGTAGCAGATGAATATAACGCTTGTAACAAGTCGGTGTGCACGAATACATTCTCCTATGTGTTTTTCGTTGTTTCACTGCACTGTTTTTCCATGGGGGTGTAGCGTACGAACATACATTTGTTGTAAACAACGCGATGGCGTCACAGATCCTAACGTGTCTAGTGCAGACTTTATTCCCCTCTCTTCCCTTTAAGATGGACTATCTCAATCACACCAATACGCTTATTTGACCCGCTTGAGACGGTGACGACTGCGACTGGATGTGACATCACGAGCAAACCAGCAGTTAACTTCTCATTGTTCTCGTGACTGATTGATTCTCGTGATAGCTTTGGCAGCATAAAAGGATGTGTTTGACCACAATCATTGATCGACTAATCCTCAGAACAATAGGAAAGTCTAATGAATATATTTAAACTTGTACGTACAGTATTATTTGAGCGTGTAGAATTTGACGTATGCAAATCCAGAATGAACCTGCTTTAGTTAAGCCTTATTGTGGCTCCGACTCAACCCAAAAAACAAACACAAAGAAACAACCTTAATTGCTGTTATTTACCTGTCCATAAATTCCTCCCTTTCCAATGAGGACGCCCATGTCCTTGATGTCCTCAAAGAGCTCAGCCATGTCCTGAGGCAAAAGAGGGGCTCTGCTGGCCTGTGGAGATTATAGGTCAAGGTCAGGGTTTATTTGTATGGCACATTTTAAAACAGCCACTACTGCCCCAAAGTGCTGTATAAGTATGGTAGTAAAAAGTATCATAATACAGACATTAAACAAAAGGGGGCAAAAAGACAAGTACAGTCATCATGGGTTGAGTCGGCCTGGTACGGGCCACGGGCCGCGGCCCGGGGGTTGGGGACCACAGCCTTACATTACATAACCCTCACGGGAGGCGACAAACGACTGCGATTGTCGAATCTCATCGCCAACGCGTAGCAAACCGTGCACACGGGAGGAGACGAGTGGCTGTGACCAGCGACACCCGTGAGCGACGTGTTCACATCCAGAACGAATTGTATGAGTCTCCCGCGGCTTTGATTGGCTGTCAGATGTGGAGAGAATTTGGGGGTA
This sequence comes from Dunckerocampus dactyliophorus, assembly GCF_027744805.1. Lineage (NCBI taxonomy): Eukaryota > Metazoa > Chordata > Actinopteri > Syngnathiformes > Syngnathidae > Dunckerocampus > Dunckerocampus dactyliophorus. Next base: position 17,347,481 of record NC_072835.1, on the reverse strand, counting down.
TCAAAGTAGTTCAGAGGAGGAAAAGCGGCCGGCGTTGCTCGAGTACTCTTGCTAGTATTGAAGATAAACTGATGTAAATGTCAGTGTAAAATGGATGTAAACTTACCTGATATGTTTACTCTGGCACAGACGAGTTCCCATGCCGTTTTTTTCTTTATATCTCTATATTCTTTTTTTTAGAAATGTCAAATAGCTCCGGGAAATCTGACACGGCAAGTACAGCGTACTGATTAGCATCCCGTCCGCTCACTGGTCAATCAATGAAACTCCCGCTCGTTGGTCCTCGTCTGGGCAGCAGCGATGAAAAGTTGAAAATGTTTCAACTTTCTGGGATCGCGTCGCAAGCCAGCGTGTGCCCAATGACACGCACGAACACAACTTTCACACTCACGAATTTCGCGTGGCGCTTGGCTGGACGGTGACACGCTACGATCGCCCTATCGCACAGGTTCCATTGAAAATAAATGGAGTCCGTGTGGCACTCATGAAACTGCATATAGCCATGGCATGTCCGACATGATAGGGTGAAAAAAAGTTTTCCTCCCATTCCATGTGGAAGTGGTAATTTTTTGGCTTATTACTTTGTCCTTCTTCCCCACTCTGTTTGGAGCCCTTTTTGAAGTTTAGAATAAATAAATTGGAGGCTAGCTCGGTAGCATGCTAGTTTAAAACGGCGCCTGCGTATTAGCAATGTGTTGTAAACAAAAAAGAATAGGCGTCGAAAGGTAACCATAGGGGTGTTATTTCTAGGGATGTTCTGTCCAACTCTCTATTGTCTAACTCTCAATTCCCGATTTAGATGTTTTCATGTGCTATATGCGAACTACAATGCATTGGCTAACAATAGCATGATAAATTGTTGCCAGGTGTTTTTATTTATGTTTTCCTGACATGTTTATTTAAGCGTGAGAATAGTTTTCTTGTTTCTTGTGGCAATCTTTTTTCTGACTTCCTAACTGGAATGACACTACCTCGGCCGGGACACCATTCCCCGCTCTGATTTCCGGCATAAAAACAGTGAAAGGTACATATAAACATCAAAATGTCCAGCTCGGCTTGCGTTGAACACCATTGCAAAGAAGTGTGTTGTTAGCAATGATTTGAAACTCTCAGCGGACATAGCAGCTCTCAGGCTCAGAGGGAGAGAGCGTTCCAAAGACCGCAAAGGCTCTTCTCTGGTTTTCAATTTGGACCTTGGGCACTCTTAACAGACACTGTTCAGATGACCTCAGAGCTCTGATTGGAGTGTGCAAAACAAGCAATTCAGATAAACAAAAGGTGGAGCCAGCCTATGAAGACATTTAAAAACAAATAAGAAAACCTTAAAACTCATTCTAAAAACAACAGGCAGCCAGTGCAGGAGTGATGTGTTCAGGCCATTTTACAGTAGTCGCTGTGAGCAGGTGTGTTATAGAAGTGGAGTGGAACATTGTAGCCTATTGAGCGAGAGTTGGGAATGGAGGACGAATGCGTTTGGCAGTTACCATGGTGAAAGGCACTTATCGACTGCCTCTCAAAAATGATTCAGCTCTTACTTTAGCATCAAAGCTAACAGACAAGTTTTATTTATTTATTTTTTTTTTTGAATGGCATGAATAGACGATGGATCGTAAATTGTTACTTCTACATCACAGACAGTTGTACCTTGTCTCGGACCATTTCCACGCCGATCTGCAGGCCTTTGCCTCGGACGTCACCGATGATCTCGTACTTGTCTCTGAGCTTGGCAAGTTCCGTCATCAGATACGTGCCGACCTCCAGACTGTTCTGCTGTGTGCCGTCTTCTTTGATAGTCTGATAGAGCGTCATACAAATGTGTTAAGACAGCATTAGTGCGACACACCATCAATCAGACGTCGGTTTCCCCGTGAATCTTAACCAGACTCTGAAAGCCAAACCACAGGACAACAAAGAAGGAGAAAGATGATTTTAATAACTGATTTTATCCAAGGGCAGGCTGAGGGAAGCAAGAAAATAGGCCACTACGGCAAAGTGGAGACTGTGAAGTATAACACTGCGGTGTCCAGAGCTAAGGTACAGCAATAGCTAACATTAGCATGTGTGTTTATTGTCATTTACCATCACTCATATGATTTGTTGTTTACGTATTAGGTATTAATATTTTAACCCCATTTCATATTCAGCTGTGAGAGAAAGAGAAGATCTTACATCAAGGACGGACGAAGCAATGGAACAAGCCACAGGATTTCCTCCAAAGGTGTTGAAGTGAGTACCCTTTGTGAAAGAGTCCGCAATCTCTGGAAGTACATCCAAATATTCTGTTATTAATAATGTATAAAGTACATGTGTTCACCTCAAGGATACATGGTAAATGAGGGGCTATATACTATACACCAGTGGTGTCCAAAGTGCGGCCTGGGGGCCACTTACGGCCTGTGGCACGTTCTAAAAAAATCATTTAACGAGAAAACTCGAAAAAGCAGCAGTAATTTGATAAGAATAAAGTCTAAATATTGAGAGAAAAAAGTTGTAATCTAACGAGAAAAGGTCTTAATTTTACAAGAAGAATGTAATATGAGGCAAATAACGTCATTTTAGTAGCGTGAAGTTGAAATATTAAAGAAACACCATATTTTTTTAAGTCGTATTATGAGAGACACGAGAGACAAACGAAACAATGTATAAAGTTGTAATTTTTGGAAAATGAGGTTGTGGTAAAAGTTCTAATGTTATGAGAATAAAGTTAAAATATTATGGGAATAAAGTCATAATTACGAGAAGAAAATTTACAAGAAGAAAGTTGATATAGTTGGAAATGGAAAAAACAGCTGTAATTTTATGAGCATATACTCAAAATATTAAGAGAAAAAAAGTCATATTCTAACGAGAACAAACTCATAATATGAGGAGAAATAATGTCATTTTAGTAGCACAGAGTTGAAATATTAAAAAAAAAAATAAGTTATTCTTTAAAAAGTCATAATAAGATGAGAAACAAACCAAACAAAATAAAGTTAGGTTGAGGAAGAAGTTATAAGGTTATGGGAATAAAGTCATAATATCACAAAAAGAAAATGAAAGAGGATTATTTAAGAAGAACGTTGAAATACTTGGAAAATTTGCTGCAATAATGGGAAAACGAGATTTTTACCTATATTACAAAGCTGAGATGCAGTTTTTTCCTTGAAATATATCTTGCTTCTTAGCACATCTACATGTGTTGCTTTACAAACTATCACAGTGGCCCTTGCATCCTTCCGCATGAGCATGTGGCCCTCGGTGGAAAAGGTTTGGACATCCCTGCTATATGCTGTGCTAGTGGAGAACTCTTCACCTCATTCTCCTTCAGTGCAATACTTGATGCAGCACTGTTTCCAATACCTAATACTAATTACGAGAGATCAGCTCTTGTATTGCATTCTCATGAGATGATGCTGGAGTTCCGGATGTTTTGACTCCTGTGTGTACTAAATCCACAAGAGGCTACTAAAGTCTGGGTATCATGTAGACAAGAACATGTTTTTCTAACGTCTCACCCCGTGTCGTAACTATCGCTCCCATTGGGAAGCCGTTCCCAATGCCCTTGGCCATAGTAACCATGTCAGGAATGACATTGTGACCTTGGAAACCCCAGAAGTGGCTCCCTGTTCGCCCAAATCCTGTCTGTACCTGAAAACATTTGACACGACGTACAGCGTAAACTAAACTTTGTTCACAGTGTGATGGAAGCACTAGCTCAAATGTGAAGGATTCCTGTTCTTTCAAGATACAAAGTCAAAGTGCAATCATTCTTAAAAGTTAATTCATCCATTAGTTCACATCAGAGGAACAGCAACAAAACAAATATAAATTAGGGGTGTCATGAAATCTCAGTTCACTAGACGAGATGATACAGGAGATTGGGCCTACGAGAACGAGACGAGATGAGATTTTACCTTGAAGAAAAGTACAGTGAAAAAATATTTAAAAATTATAAAAAATATATTGGAATCTACTATTTTACAAGATACAAGAGAGTTTTATTGTCATGTGCATAGTAAAACAGCAGTTATACCATGCAATGAAAATCTTATTCTGTTCATTCTCCCAAGAAAAGAAATAAAACAAATGAAAGAATAAGAACATAAGAAACATAAACACATAAACATATATACCAATAAATTAAGCAACAACAACAGAAGAGACATTAATACAAGCAAATAATACAAACAAACAAACAAACAAACAAACAAACAAACAAATAAATAAATAAATAAATAAATAAAGTGCTATGAGTGTGTGCGTGCGGCGTGTGCGAGTGCTTCGTTGAGGAGCCTGATGGCCTGTGGGTAAAAGCTGTTTGCCAGCCTTGTGGTCCTGGACTTCAAACTCCTGTAGCGTCTGCCTGATGGTAGGAGTGTGAATATAGAGTGTTGTGGATGTGTGCTGTCCTTGATGAGGTTGTGTGTTCTGCGTAGGACTCTAGTTTTATAAATGTCTTGCAGTGAGGGGAGGGCTGCCCCAACAATGTTCTGTGAGGTCTTGATCACCCGCTGGAGTGCCTTCCTGTCACGTGTTGTACAGTTACCGTACCAAACAGTGATGGAGGCGGTAAGGACACTTTCGATAGTGCATCTGTAGAAGCAACTCAGGATTGTGGTGGACATGCCAAATTTCCTCAGTCTTCTCAGGAAGTACAGTCTCCTTTGGGACTTCTTCAGAATTTGTTGGGTGTTGTGAGACCAGGTGAGGTCCTCGCTGATGTGTGTGCCAAGGAACTTGAAGGTTTTCACCCTCTCCACCTCAGTCTCATCAATAAACAGGGGTCTATGTGGCTCCTTTTCCCTTGTTCTTGGGTCGATGATCATCTCTTTAGTCTTATCTGTATTGAGAAGGAGATTGTTATCACGACACCAAGCTATGAGGTCCGCCACCTCTCTTCTGTATGATGTTTCAACACCACCAGTGATCAGTCCGATGACTGTAGTGTCATCCGCAAATTTAATGATGCTGGTGTTGTTCTGGGAGGCCACGCAATCCTAGGTGAAGAGCGTGTAGAGGAGTGGACTCAGCACACACCCCTGTGGGGTCCCAGTGCTCACAATTCTTGAGCTGGATGTGCGGTTGTGGACTCTGACTGACTGGGGTCTGCCTGTGAGAAAGTTAAACACCCAGTTACAGAGGGAGGGGGACAGGCCAAGTGTGAGGAGCTTATTAGTGAGTTTGTGGGGGCTGACTGTATTAAAAGCAGAGCTATAGTCTATAAATAGCATTCTGACGTATGTGTCCTGGCCCTGTAGGTGAGAAAGGGCTGTGTGGATGGCAGTGTTGACTGCATCATCCGTGGACCGGTTCTGGCGATATGCAAACTGTAGAGGGTCCACAGTTGCCGCCGGGATGCTCTTTTTGATGTGGGTCATGACTATTCTTTCAAAGCACTTCATAACAATAGGAGTGAGTGCTATAGGGCGATAGTCATTCAAGCAGGTCATGTTGCTCTTCTTGGGTACGGGCACTATGGTGGTGGACTTAAAGCAGGTCGGTACAGATGCTTGTGCAAGCGACAGGTTAAATATGTCAGCAAGCACATCAGCTAGCTCTGATGAGCAAACCCGAAGTGCACGTCCTGAGATGTTGTCTGGCCCTGCTGCTTTTCGTGGGTTTGTTTTGTTTAGAACCCTGCGCACATCAGCTGATGTCACCATGAGAGGTGAGTCCTGTGTGCTCCCCAGTTTCAGCCACCCTCTCTGCTCATCAGGAGTTTGGGTGTCAAAGCGGGCATAGAACTCGTTCAGCTCATCTGGAAGTGTGGTTTAATTTCTACTACGTTACCTTGCATTGCTCCTAATGAGGCTACACTGTTCTGCACTCTGTGTGTATGCTGCCAGCCCCGCCTCCACCCACCAAGACAAGGACTACAGGACTGTAGACAAAGGGGCTCCTCTGTTCATGGAACAAATGCACCATGGTGCTGAAACCAATGCACAGAGTGAACTATCTTCTTGCCTCTTTGGAGGCGGGAGGGGATGATGAGGGATGAAGGCAGCCTCAAATCCCGGCGCCCATTTGCCACACATGCCAAGGAAGTGCATGTGTACCAGCTCACACCAGCAGAGCTTTCTCGGTCAAGGCAAGAGGTAACAATGGAGAGCAGCAGAACCTTCCAGGCTCCACCGCTACATTGAGGACCCCACAGAAGTCCCTGGTGAGCACCTACTCCGAAAACAATGGACAACTCCAACCGCCTGAGAACAGGTGTGGGACGTTTCGGAGAATCAATGCAGCGGTGGGGCATTGCAGACAGTTCCCACTACAGACAGTTTACCACGTCTTGACCAGCTTCCCCAAATACCGGCCGCCAAATGCCGACTTGGGCCTAATAAACCTGGACGAGACGGTGGAATGGCTTGCTGCAACAGAGCTGAGGATCTGAAGACATACGCAAGAGAGCGAGAGGCGAGAGACGACGAAAACAGACACGCGTGCATATGGCAATATATTGAGGGCGGCAAAATGATCCAGTTCATTCTCATTTAGCGTGTGGTCATTTATGTTTTATTGTCCCGGGCCTGGTGCCCACGAGACAGTTTTTTTATGAAAGGGAAATCTTGCCACATTTTAATCTTGCGAGATCTTGTGACACCCCTACTTTAAATACAAAATACAGACAAGTGAAACTATGCATCAAACCTCATCAGCGATACAGATGCCTCCTCGTTCTCTTACGAGTTTGTAAGCCTCCTTGAGGTAGTTCTTTGGATACTGCACTGCACCCCCGACTCCCTACAAAAACAAAATATGTCAGTGCACAGTTTTCTTGATGTAGTACATATTTAATAGGGTAGTGCTTTAATTGTGAAATGTATGTGTATAAATAAGCTTCTCATGCACCTCATAGTGCTTTTTCTGTCTTCCTGTTCCTGTTTAGGGGCATGGCTGTCTGACTTCCTGTTCCTGTGTAGGGGCATGGCTGTCTAACTTCCTGTCCTTGTTTTAGGGTTACACCTATCCTTTTCCTGTCCAGAAGTATGTGTGTACTTCCTGTTCCTGTCTCGGGGAATATTTTTCTGACTTCCTGTTTCTGTCTAGGAACAGTGCTGTTTGACTTCCTGTTCCTGTCCGGTCCAGTAGCCCCGATTTTCTGATTTTCCTATTCCTGTCATCTGTCGTCTGTTTTCCTGTTCATGTCCAGATGCATCGCTGCCTCACTTCCTGTTTCTGTAGAGGAGCACAGGTGTTGCACTTCCTGTTCCTGCTCAAGAGGTACAGTGCCTGAAGTAAATAAAGTTAGTGTGAGAAGGCGACACCTGAATAGGCTCTCCAAAGAAAGCAGCAATTTGACTGGGGACGCTGGTGTCAAACGTCTCTTTGAGCTGGTCAATGTAACGTTCATTAGCCATGCAGCGGCCTGTGGAATTGAAATGACAAATGCATTATCAGCGAGAGTATAGTATTAGTAGTTTAGCGTACACTAGTATTACAATTGACGTGACTCCGGGACAAATATGTGGCTGTTAGACCTACAGAACAGGTCTCAATTGGAAGGGACACAACCTCACAGGCACAGTCCAGTACGTTTAAATATTCTAACTCATTTACAGGTTTGCTAAAATTCCTGAGAAAAAGGTAAATGATTGACGGTAGACTTTGAACTTCTGTTCATTTGTCCACTTTTCAGTGATAAAAAGGACATATCCTCTTGCCCTTTATGCAAATTGTAATGACAGAAATGTATTTTGAATCAAGCAATGCCCAGATTATGGTACTGAACGAAGAAATACAATATGTTACAGAATATATACTTGATTTAAAAGAATATTTTTCCAACAGAAGGTGAGTGTGCTGCTGTGTACCTTGGGTACAGTTACATTCCCTGATAGTCTGCACAGGAGAGTCTCTGCACTGGCTCCCTCCCCACACACCTCTGAACACATCAGGACACATGGTCTGTTTTTAGGGCAGAGAGAAAGTCAGCAGGGTCCAACCCCCATAAATCTTGTTCTTTCCTCTGAAAAATCTGACCTGTCCAATCTCTGACTATGACTTCTTAGCAGTACTAGCACTCCTACATAATTCCCGTTACCTTACAATTCCCTTTTCATCCGCTTTTAAGCAGAATGTCCCTCAATTGAAATATGTACAGTGTGGAAAAAGGAACATTACATCAGTGGGAAGGCCTGGACAGACAGGCACACACACAGTGCAAAATATATTGCAAACCTGTGGTCTAAAAGGGCTGATTGTCTCGTGCAGGCCGGTATTTTAATACTGCATATACACATTCTCACATTAACTTCCTTAATTGACATTTAGAGTACAAAATGTTGCTAATTGTATTTGGGCCTTGTGGCATAGAAAGAAAGTGAGCCATACACACATTTGTACAGCCTAATCCAATGGCAACTGGGTACTTGTAAGTGGAGTTTGAAGTCAGACCCATGGTTTGTGGGCTACCGCCGTGGTACGATCCTCTGCAAGAGATAAAAAGTCCACTTAAAATATGAAGAATATTGTCTTACATTATAGCAGTGTTGTCCACTTGTACCTAGATACCCTGCTAGCCAAGAAACACAGTAAATGCTACCTCTAAAAGACGATTCTTGCTCTCAATTATTAACACAATAGACGTACGCTTTGAATGTACACAAAGAAGCCGATACCTGAAAGTGATAATGTCAAAGTTTCCAGTGTACAATCTGGCCATCAGCATCGCCAGGTCATTGGCTTCTGAGCCACTGCTGGTCAGGTAGACCACCTGGCCAGGGACAAACAATCATTGCGTCAAGGAGGTCAAGGAGTGGCACACAGGACAAGGCAAACCCCATTACATTTTGGAGTGCATCTGTATAAAAGTGCAGATAGAAAACATCATTTTCACTTTTCTTTGTTACAGTCTGCATGTATTGGGGCCAAGGAGGGCCGTGACCCAACAGTGTGGTTAAAAAATACGGCAGTTTACAGGAACGGAGTGGAACAGTATCGCTCAGCGCATCATCATTTTGCCTTTCTAGTAGATTCCAGTTGTAATCGCTCCTGTATGAAAATGATCACAGTACCTTGAGAGGATCGGGGAAATACGACGTTAGTTTTTCGCAGTACTCGTGAAGAGCAGGATAAACGTAGATGCTGGTGGTGTGCCAGAGTTTCTTAAGCTGCTTCTCTGCGGCCGCCATTACTTTTCTGTAAGCCACAAAGAGTCAGAGTAAATAATAAAAAACACAATGTCGGTTTTTGTCCTTCACAGAGAACGAGGACCTTACGGGTGGCAGTGGCCCACGCCGACGGTGGCCACGCCGGCAAACAAGTCCAGATATCTCCTCCCGTCCACGTCCCACAGCCACTGCATGTGACCTTGATGGATGAACACCGGCTTCTTGTAGTAGGTAACCTTCATGGTCATGGGGTGGCAGTTTTTCCTACGGATCTCCATCATACGCTCTTTAGACATCCCCTGACAGGAAATATAGAACATAAAAATACACTGTTCCATGTTTTCTTGCATGTACTGTTAAAAGTGTGTCGCTAACACAAGCAATGAAAACATGTTTTATAACGGCATGTTCATAACAAGACTAGGTGGACCTCGCATTACAGTCGTCCCTCGATCCATCCATTAAAAAAATGTATTCATTAATAAATAATTGGTGTTTCATGGTTGACTACGGCCTATTAGTCCAAAAAATGCATATTTAAGCAAATGTTACGTGTTCTTGGCCTAAATTAAGCATTTTCAAGCATTCAAATGTTCCAAATGAACTGAAATACAAATACAAGATGTTGACGAAGGTGTCACCAGTAACACACACCAGACTTGATTGCCAACAACAATTATTTTATAATTACGGCACTTATCTCACAGCAGGCACAATAAAAAAAAAATAATAATAATAATAATAATAATAATGGTCATCACAATAATAACACAGGCTACCTTGTGGCCGTACTCCAGCTAAAACTCTAAATACCCAACATCAACTCCTAGCCACACGTCCGGAAGATATTTATTGAAACGCACGCGAGCATGAGTCGGATTTTCGGGTCATGCTTAAAATGAACCAAAACACGGCAACATGCTGTAAGTATTACATGTTATCATGAATGTGCCTGTTATTACATAGTCACAGCATAGATATAAAGTGATAATTTTCCCCACCTTGTACTCCTCTGGTGTGAAGCTGCATGGAGGCATCTCCATATCTGCAGGAGCATTTTTTAAGGCTGAGTTCTGACCCAACGACCCTGTGAAAGAATTGTGGCATTGAGGTAAATGACATTTATTGTTACAGCCATCATGTTTGCCGCATTATTCAGACACATTACTGCTTTTATGCATTTAAGACATTTACATTGTAGTCTGCTGGACCAACGCATCCCCACACATTTACTTTAGATCCAGAAACGTCTGTAAAGAATGCATAACACATATTTTGTACTATATGTGTCAGGAGGTGAACTACTACCATCATAAAATACAAGCATACATGTACTGTACAGTATACAGGACTCATATGCTATTTCCAAGGTCAAATACAAGCAACAATTTGTAAAGGATGATTTTCAGTTGCTTATATCTGCAGCACACGGCATGTTTATAGGAATATACGTACTGTACACAGTGTTTACTCAAGTGTCTTAGTGTACTTTATCATCTCAATCTCTTCAGGTTTCAGCATCGTATTAGTTGTGAATTAAATAGTTCCAATTTAAACATTTTAAAACCATTTACACAAAATTAAAAACACAACATTGAAATCAGAATATCAAACAGCCATGAAACTTTTGTTATGTAATTCACCAAAAAAAACTTTTTAAAGAATTAAAGTCAGCACTTTACTTTTGGGGTGACTTTCATGTATATATTTAAAATAAATGTTAATATCAATATTTTCATGTCAACATGTACTACACCAGTGGTTCTCAAACTTTTCACAGTGTTATGTTCTGTGTTTTGTGTTTGTTTGGACTTTGTGTGGTTGCTGGTTTCTTTGCGTTCACTGTTGGTTTCTTTATGCCGAGGCAGCCTGAGGGCTGAGTAGGGGTGTAGCAGGGAGACACACCTGTGGAAGATTGGCAATTACACCTACTTAAGCCAGCTGTTACAGTTGTTTTTAAGCACGATGTGTCTTTGATTACCAGCAAGCTCGTACTCCCTGGTTGTGTTTCAGTTTTTCTTCTGGCTCCGTGTCTCCTTTGTCCTACTTCTTACTCTCAAGCCACGTTGGCTTCGCCTTCGCCCTCGCCCTTAGTTTAGCTTACCTTTTTTACTAGAATTTTGCTACGCCTTGTGTTTGAAACTTATTATTTTTTGACTCAATTTTGGTTGTACTTTTTCCTAGCCTCTGCGCTCTGCCTTATGTGGGACTTTGCGTTCTGCCACTGAAACCTTTTAATAAAGACTGTTTTTTGCTGCGTGCACCTCTGTCTCCCGTCTTGGGTTCCTGTCACGCCGTGAGGCTTTCAGGCACACTCGTAATTGAGAGAGTTAGGCGCTAATTGTTTTCAATTTTTATTCACGTACCCCCTATTACAATTGCCGTACCCCACTTTGGGAACTTAGGTGCTACACAATTTTATTTTGTTAAAACAAAACAAAAAATGATGTTAATGTTGGATCAACTCAATGTAATAATCCTCATTTGAGAAATCATACATTACAGTTATGTAGCACTTTTCTATGTATTTAAAGACGATGTTTTTAGAATGTTTTTAATGATAATTTTATATAGTACTGTTTATAGTTGTTTTGTAAACAAATCAAATGCAGAATGGATTGACATAACAATATAACAAAGTCAACTTTTGATTGATACGTCAGCCCTTACCGCTCCAAAAAATGAGGTTACCACAATATAATGCTAATCCTACTAATGATGATACACATGATCAGATTTTTATTGTATTAATTATTTTTTGTATATTTATAAATTGGGTTTTGCACTAACCAAATGCAATAGGAAGAGACTAACATAAAAAATATTAAGTTAAGGTTGAACTATTTAAATTTATTTGACTTTTTACTTGAAAATCTTTCAAGATCTTTGAATGATTTTGTGATTTTGCCTTTAATTTGTAGATAATGATTATAATCAGAATAAAACACAGCACAAAGATTTAAGGCAAAAAAAATCCAACATATTTTTTTTATCAATAGTACAATTATTCCCTTTTATCGCATACAATTGTTTTAGCTAAATAAAATCAATAATGCAAAATAAGGAAACAAAACCAAAACTACTACTGGCTGTCATTCAAATCCTTTTTGCCCATAAAGCTCTCCTTTTTCCAATAACTTGTTCTCTGAGTGTGTAAACAATATTAAAATATATAAAAGAAAGAAAAAACACACACACATACTTATCTTATGCTAGCATCGCTCTCATACTGATACTACTCTTCAAATTTGAACAGATTTAAATCAAATGTAAACCAAAGTTGGTGCCAAAACGTGTCGCTCTTGTACAAAGGTGGAGTATTTTAGGTCATTTTAAATATACTGTACATTACTTCATTTTGTACTTCAGCTATCAAATTTAAAGTTTAAATAACAGCGGTTTTTTTTCACTAATGTCAAAAAGCCCCAAAAACTACATAACGTGCTCAGTTTTGGGTTAAACATTCACCCGGTGCTGGGTTCAAAGTGACAGGACAAAAGCATGGTTGTCCTATTTTGTCATTTTGTTCATATGACATGGGCGGTATTTGTCCGATAATTGAGTAAAAACTCAAGTGGAAAAAGCAGAAGTCAGACTGGAGCTCAGCATACACAATTTTAAGCTAGCAGCGAAAGTGGTGTGGTTTCCATGGTAACTCACCTCCTGTAGAGAACTTAGCCAGCGCCCACACCGACTGTGCCTGACGACGGAAGACAATTTTCTGCATTTTAATGTCTGCTGGAAAAAGTCGTTTTAAATCTTCCCTTTGGTGACTGTAACACACGTCTTCTTACAAGTTCGGAGGTGGACTGACACGTCAATCGACTCTGGAAGAATATCCTACCTTAACCAATGACGTTCCAACACAGCACTGGGGGGTGTACCCAAACTCACAGACCAGAACACTGCACGAAAACATACTAGAGACACCTGTTTTGAGAACAGGATCAAATATTTTATATAAATCTAAATAGGTTTATAGATACTTTATTCATCTCCAAGAGAAATTCCCATTTACAGCAGCTCTGCTAAAATGTCATAATAAACTTAATCACTTAAAAACAAACAAAGCAAGATAGGAGAGGTAAGAAAAATAAGAAAATTGAATAAGATTAAATAAATACAGAACAGATCAGTTCAAATTGGTAGTGCAATAATACGTAATAAGGTAATTATCCCGTGGGCTCCTTTCCGGTTGCGGGGGCGTCTCTGGGCCTGCTGGTGTGTGGCCCCCGATGCCCGTTTGATCTTGTAGGGGTGTGATCTCTCGCCGGTCTCGGGAGGTTTGTGGGAACACAAGCCGGTCCGTGGGTCAAAAAAGGTTGGGGACCACTGATGCAAAGGATAGACGGGTATCAATGTCAGTCCCCAGGTATTTAAAGGACTGGACCTGCTTTACCAGCTGCTCCTGGATGCTGAGTGGCTGGAAAAGAGATGGCGCTGTTAGTGCCTTGCTATTGCCTCCACAGCACAACTCTTTGGTTTTGGTGATGTTCAGCTCGAGTGGGTTCTCACTGAATGTTTTGACCCGGTTGCTGACTGCCTGCTGGTACTGGGACAGAGGATCAGAGGGCCACCAAGGCCATGTCATCTGCATATTTAAAAAGTGTCATTCCTTCACTGCTGCAGGAGATGTTATTAGTGTATGCAGAGACGAGGATGGAAGGTAAAACGCAACCTTGAGGGAGCCCCGTGTTTAAATCAATTTGCTAGATGTAAAACCCTTCACGAGCACCTGTTGTGGTCTGTCCTGTAAAAAGTTTTTAATCCATAAAACCAGCGTTGGGTGTACCTGAAGGCACTCATTCTCCTGTCCATTCCTGATACATTCCACGATGGCCGTGTCGTGCCTTCCAGCTCAGCTCCCTCTTCACCACGACGGTCCTGTACAGCGATGGTATTACTGCAGACGCTTCGACGATCCGCCTGTCGACCTCACACTCCGCCCTTCCCTCACTCGTGAACAAACTCGTGAAGAAACCTGAACTCCTCCACCGGGGCAGGACCTCACTCCCAACCTGGAGGGTGCAATCCACTGTTTTCCAACGTTTTGAATTGTTTTATTTTTTGAATAAGACCAGATAAGATAAGACACAGGGAAAACAATGCTGACATAGCATTCAGGATTTAGTCCGTGCACAGAAACGAAATCCACACTGTAAAAAATGAACGTTTTTATGGGCGTCTCAATGACTATCTGAACGGGGATCTACTGTTTGTCGTTATCGCGAGAGACTTCAAAGTATGCAATGTACCGCAATATGAATTTTAGACCATATCGCCCATCCCTATTTCAGAACAAAATGTGTGCATTTTTAAAAATATTGTACAGTATATTAATCAGCATCATGTTTATATTTGTTTTGTTGTGCTGCTCCTGAAATCAGTACAGTGGAGCTATGCACAGAAGCATACATTAAATACAAGAAAAATAAAATAACGCAACAGTTTATCACCAAAAGCTACAGCCCCTTATAGAACCAATGTATCATTTAAAGAATTTAAATCTTCTGTACAAAAAAATTGTCTCCGAATGAAAAATAGAGCAAATGCAGCAAGTCAGGGGTGTCCAAACTTTTTCTACCAAGGGCCGCATACAGAAAAATCAAGAAGATATGGCAAAAAGGCTAAATATATATATATATATATTTACATATACTTAAAGCTAATGTTCTTGTTCTAAATGATTAGTATCAACATGTCACCTATTTTTCTTTACATTTTGCCTTTTTACTGTACTTTTTCCCATTTTTGCTGTTTTTTTATTTTATCTCTAATTTTCCGCGAGCCACAAATGGCCCCCAGGCTGGACTTTGGACACCCCTGCTTTAAGTGGTGCACAGAAAATTTGTCATTGCCCTGAAACACTTCAACTTTTTAACACAATGACATTAAATGCCAGACTGGATCAAACAATGCGCGTGCGACGAGAGAGCACACGCGCACCTTGGACATCCCCGACTTCAACCATACTGACCCCAATATATTTCTTAGCTGTTGAGCAGCTAAGGAATTATTTCACTGATACTGAAACCATGATTTTGTGTCTTTAAAAATATTTTTTTTCCAAAGACATGGCTTGAAAAGGGAGGGTTGTCTTTTTACACAAAGACTCATCAATAAACGGCAGTCATCTTCTTTAAAATGAGTCGTCTCCAAACCAGAGATGGATGCAAAATACTTTTTGTGCAGCAAACCTAAGGGAGGTCATGTGACATCCTATACTCGGATGCTCAGTAAGTTGGCATTGGGAAAATGGCAGCAGTGTCAACATAACCGCTTGTTGCCAGCACCGTGTCCTCTCGCCCTGGCAGGGTGGCGTGCATACACACTGGTGTGGCTTTAACATCAATCCCAGCAGAATTGGCTTGCTCCTCGCAGGTGTCCAGACGTCCTTCCGACACATCCGCCAATCTCTGGAGCAGCAGCGTGTTATCGGTGCCAATTCTCTTCACCTTACTGTAGTCCCGCTCCTGGAACACGAACGGCTGGAGGAGCGCCGTTTGGTCCTCCATGACCGAACGGACCCCGTCGTTGTCCACAGACCGTTTGTGGCTGAATGTGGAGATGTTGATGTCGCTGCGGGACTTGACTGGCTTGCACAGCTGTGGTACTGCAAGCTTGGCGGTGCTCAAGGAGAACTCTGAGGTGTCCGGTCCGAGAACCCCCTCGGTGCAGATCATGCTGTCGGAGAGGCAGTGCTCTCGTGAGATCTGTTGGTCCAATGGGCTCGAAGCGCTTGTAGGCAATGGAGTGAACACTGACGGCCAGGTCTTCACCCTCCCACTGGGAACATCTACACCGCCCATGTCTTCTTTAGCATCCAACCCTTCCTCTTCCCAGTCTTCCCCTTCCACCTGGTCCTCTGTCCCCACTGGGTTGTCCTCATTTTCTTTAGACTGACCGCCTTTATCCATCAGGAGGGTGTGGCTGTCGCAGCTGCCCCGGCCCGAGTCACTATCGGACGTGGAGCTCTCCGACTTGAAGCAACCGCTATGGAGAGCCTTGCTTTCCTCCAGCATCACCTCCTGCTCCTCTGGCACATACACCTCCAAGTACTCCACTAGAAGGTCCTCATAGTTTGATGATGACATCGGGGGGAAATCAGACAATACCAGTGCGCTGAAGACATCTTCGGACTTGCCGTTCTACACGAGGAGAACAAATTGTAAGTTACTCAATTAAAACGAATGAAGACGTCCCATATACGCTATGTATTTGTGTAACTCAACTAACTCCAACTAATGTTTTACACCATAAGTCGGACTGACATAAAAAAAAAAAAAAACCTCCAGAGGAGTCACTGCCTCCCCAGCCATCACACAGCAATAATGCATGGATTCTGAGCTGACCTTTACGTCATTTACCTTGAGAAGTTGCTGATCGAATCCTTTTATTTTAGGACCAGGGACAGGTGGCAGGAGGCAGTGCTTCAAGCTTCTCCCATGAAGATGAAGACAAATCAGAATCAGAACAAGAGACTGCAAAAAAGGCTTCATCATCACAGCTAAAAGAAGGTAAAATTTCATACGGACTGCGAATTTGTACTCTGAATTCACAGTGCTCGCGTTAACATCCTACATAAGCATAACTAGCATGAAACCTGTGTCATACATTCCGCAGTGTGTGCTTGGGTCCCATTTTTCAGGAGCACTTTAAACATCTGGAGGTTTCTTTGTGTTACTGCATGCTAAAAATGTTACATGACCCTTTTCAGTTGTTTATTTTTTGTATGTACTTGAATAAAGGATGTGGGATTTACAATATGAACTATTAAACAGGGGCCGCACAGTGGATGAGTGGTTAGCATGGTGGCCACACAGTCAGGAGATCGGGAAGACCTGGGTTCGAATCTCCGTTGGGCATCTTTTTTGTGGAGTTTGCATGTTAAGTTTGCAGGTTCTCCCCATTTTTTTCTCCGGGTACTCCAGTTTCCTCCCACATTCCCCAAAAACATGCATGTTAGGTTAATTGGCGACTCTAAATTGTCCATAGGTTATGCATAACTTTGGCATAGAAAGCTTCCTCCTCTGACTCTCTTCCTCACACTGGCTCGAGCCCAATATGCTGTCTATCAAAGCCTCGTCTTGTGGTCAAGTCTGGAGCCAATAAACCGCAATAAACGAGGGACGACTGTATGGCCCGCAGGCCGTAGTTCGCCCGTGTCTGACGTGCAGTATACAAATTGCATCAGAGTGATACAAAATTTGTCTTGCCAAATAACGACGTGTTTGCTCACGTGCAATTTCATTGAAAACTACAGTTGCGTAAATCGTTCATGTTACCTGTGACTATTCATGTGCAACAACCACGAAATGATGAGGAAGATGAAGAAACAAAACACCGTGATGACGATCCACGTTGACTTCTCTCGGTGGAAATCTGTCACAGACAACATATAGAGACAAAATCTATATTATATATATATATAAAAAACCCGTGGAGTTACAAGATGGACCCATTGGCTATTTGTAGAAACATACTGTAAGTATTTGATCCCCTGCTTACGAAGATACAGTATGACCAATCCAGAATTTTTATGGTAGGGTTATTGATCAGAGAGCAATCATTTGTATTTGATTGACTGAAATAAGTACTTGATGGGGATTTTCATTTCTTTGTAAGGTGGTATATTAACATCAGCAGGGGGTCAAATACTTATTTTCCTCACGTTATACGACGAGATCCATCACTGTTCATTCACTAGAGTCGTGCAAGTGTATATAATAACAGCAGTAAAGGTTGAAATTGGGCAAATTGCTTATGATTGCTACCTGTGAGAGAGGTTGTAATGAATGCTCTGGAAATTGTGCGTGCGTGCGTGTGTGTGTGTGTGTGATATCTTACAATCAGGAAAACGGATGTGGGAGGCAGAACTCCATTCGCTCCAAAAGCCGTGATCGGGCTTGCAGCGCACCTGAACAAGGTAAGCTCCGCCTGACCGCAGACTGAAAATGTTGAACAGCTTCTGCTGGCCCGCCACATGCGTCTGGACACACAACGAAATATTTTAAAACGCATATTTTAAAAAATTGTACAATACATTGTGGAAATGTAGACTCAGGCTGAACAACAACAACAAAAAAACGTGTATTTTTTTTCCTGTGTCCTTTCAAATGTTAGTAGGCAAGCACCTTCCTGGTTGACAAAAGATGTAAGTCGAGGGTGTTGTGCTATTTTTAATTCTTGAACACATTCATGACTTGATAAATTTCTCTAACAAAGAGTAAAAATCATAGAATGACAGATTTTTGTTTTATTTGTCCATCTGTTTGTTAGTTAGCAGTAGGGGTGGCACGAGACAAAACCGTCTCGCGTTAATAAACTAATCACACGATATATGAAAATGAAGTCGATAATTTTGCCGGTGCATGTGTGTCTGTTTTCGTCTTTCGCCTCCCAACAGCCAGGAAGAGAGTTCACTCTGTGCATTGGTTCAATTGATGGAAATTTTGGCTAATAAATTCCGCTAACAAGTGAAAAAAATTGCGTAGACCTGTTTGTTTTTGTAGTTTATTAGCTCGTAGGGTTTACGTAATGATGTAAAACTTTTAGGATTTCAAGGAAAACTGCACGACTAGCTTCACCACACACTCGTCCGCAAAACGCCACAAGCAAAAAGTAACACTACATACAGTATTGGAGCCGCTGCCACTGCTGTTGTGTTTTTGTTTTTGAGTTTGGAAAAGTTAACACGTGGTGTGGCGTTCGTTTGTATGTTGCTCTGTGAGGGTCTGTGAAATCAATGCGCCCAGGAAGGAAGTTCCGGTAATGCACTACATGTATTACATGTTATCGTGAATGTACCTGGTACTACATGGTCACAGCATGTACTGTATACGTATGTACTTGTATGTACTTTACTTTATTTATCCCACAGCGGGGAAATTTACTTGTTACAGCAGCAAGCAAGCAAATACAAATACAAAACAAAAAATACAAAACCATAAAACCTTGCTGGAGGGTTTTTGAAGGTGCTTTAATAGCAGGCTTTGTGGGCGGAATAGGTGTGTCCCATTACATGCATTATTTACTTTAGCTGTTTTCATATCTTTAGAACACACAGAAAAGAGAAAAACATGTGTGTTCATGTCTTACATAAGAATTGTGGGTGATGGGCCAAATAAAAAAAAAGCGCACTTTTCCTTTAATGGTCAGGGCCCTGCTATTTATATTCTACAGCGACGGAACCGTTCCATCATTACTTATTTTTCTTGTTTGTCCATCCATTTGTTAGTTCATTAGTGGCCATTTCCTGAGTCACCAAGCTTGACCTAAGACATTAGAGACAGAAAGACGGGACTCGGATGCCATATTTGCATTTGTTTGTCTGTGGCTTTGTTAGTGAGTAGGCTATTTCCTGCTTTATGTAGCTACGTAAAACTTTTCGGATTTAACAGGGCGCTACCATTTGTTTTTATCTATTTTTTCCATTCGGTTTTGCGCCAAACTAAAAGGTTCTTCTTTGACACGTACCACTTTATGTAAAACAAACACAGCAACCAACACGGTTCAGTCAATAAATGTAGTTTTATACAGCTTGCATGGGATCCATGGGAGCACCTGGTACTCGGACAGAGGCTCAGGTTTTAAACCTTTGCCGCTCTTTGGAAGCCTCCCTTAGAACGTGCTACTCCCGTTGAAACCACACAATATTGACAAAAGGTTACGTATGTTTTACGTACCTCCCACTCGTTTTCTCGCTCCAGCCTGATGCGAATCTCATAGATGAGCGTGATCCAGCCGGAGCGGGTGTCGGCCTTGCGGGGCGGCTGCCATGCCACCCGGAGGAAGGGCCAGCCTTTGTCCTCCATGATGGTCAGCGACACGTTCTCTGGCGGATTGGGCTGGACTGAAGAGGAAGGTTGACAATGTGTTTACGGAGAACAGAATCATATTTATAACGCTTTTTAATTTGTTTTTTACAGCTTATCCTGCTCAGGTGGTGGTATGTCTACGTGTGTGAAATGTCCAAATGAGTATACTATGTTTTTTGGGGGGGGGTTTATGGATTATTTTGAATCATTCTATTTATTTCTATTATGCAAGGTGACAGTTGCCATTAACTACTGGTGGGAGGAGCAATTACATTAACTGTATGACATGTACAGTATGTGCCCGTACGTAAGCAAGTGAGCATACTGAGGGTTTTGACTTTGTGGTTTATTTTGAGTCATTCTGTTTATTTCTGTTATGCAAGGTTGCAATTATCATTAACTTCTGGTGGCAGGAGCAATTGCATTGAGTTTATGACATGTACGTGTTACCTGTGTGCATATGTCTGTAGATAAGCAAATGAGCATACAGTAGGTTTTGACTTTGTGGATTATTTCAAGTCATTAGTTTATTTCTATTATGCAAGGTGACAGTTATCATTAACTACTGGTGGGAGGAGCAATTGCATTAAGTGTATGAAATGTATGTGACCGTGCGTAAGCAAGTGAGATGACTGTTGGTTTTGACTCTATGGATTCTTTCAAGTCATTCTGTTTATTTCTATTATGCATGGTGACAGTTTTCATTAACTACTGGTGGGAGGAGCAATTGCATTAATGACGTGACACGTCTTAATGGCGTATGTAGGTGGAAATGGACCACATTTGGTGAAGTAGTGGTCATATTCCATTGAAAACCTTTTTACCCCCCCACAAAAAAAGACAGTATGGCACTGAGTACACATCGCTCACCAATATAGACCACGTCGATGTCCACAGGGTCGGAGAAGGTGCTGCCCAGCCTGTTGGTGGCCACGACGGTGATGTTGTAGTTGACCCAGATGGACGTGTCGTTCTTGTTAAAGAAGCACGAGTTCTGCCCCGCCGTAAAGTAGTCAGGACACTCGTACACTGCATCGGAGCTGTAAGACAGGTCGTGCAGATTAACATGAATGGGTTGAGAGTGGGGGTGGGCGGGTGATGGTTGAGGAGCACCACGTAGGTAGTGCATTTAGAAAGAAAACGGGCTTGAAACTATTTGGTGTTAGACGGGAGGTTGCTCAATAAACTGCATTAGAGGTGAATGGAAAAACAAACATAATGTGATTCAATGTGTGCTTATGGGCATTTGAGTGGTTAGTAAACTGGAAAATGGCAATCTATGTTGCAGAGCATAATAGCAGTGCTATTTTCTGCTTTCTCTGCTAACTCTTTCACGGTAAAAGGTAGGACATGGGGGTCAATTTCTAGAGCGGTTTCTAGTATTTTACCCTAACACAAGACCGAGCAAAAAGATAAATCATGCACATTTAACTCCAGCATCAAAATTGTACATACATAACATAACATTATTTCTATAAGACTCAACAGTGCTGTCATTAACTGATTTGACCAGTTTGACCAGCTTCCTTTCCCCCTCCATCACTGCTCTACCTGCAAAAACAAATACAGTACGCATCAAAAGGGTTTAAACATCACTCCGACGACTATTTATTCAACTTATCCTCTTTATGGTAGATAAACAGGAGCAGCAGCATTGATTTGTGTTTATTTATGTTTCAGCTGGGGTGAGCCTCTTGCCACTAGAGGGAGTAGTTGAGCTGCCCAGAACGGAGGTGGACGCAGGTGTGACTGTTTCAAGAAAGCAGTGAAATGTTATTCAGCGACGCTTTTGTTTAAAGGTGGGAATCGACCAGAATTACAGAAAAAAACCAAACATATTCTATGGGGATCCACATATACAAGTATATTATTTACTACAATAACATCGACATAAACATGAAAATTAATGAGAAAGAACATAACAGATTCATTTATTACAATTTACCACACAATAAAATTGGACATGAGACCTTTTTCTGGGTATGTTTATTATAATAGTGGTCAATATTAGGGAAGGGCATTTGACTAACTGTCCTCAACAATTGATTGGGAAAATTAACCATCACATTTTATATCAATATATAAATTATTGACAGAAATTGATCATAATAAGGTTGCAGATGGATGTAGATAAATAAATAATACATATAAATGTGTATTTTTTAATTATTATTATTGGTGGCACTAAATACCCCGGATTATCTAGTCAAAACATTTATTTATAACTTTAAGAAATTAATGAATCATTTTTAGAATAGAGGACAAGCGGTATAGAAAATGTGTGGATGGAGTTTTTGAATAGAGCAAAATAGTTTAGATTGACTCAACAGCGCCTCTGCTGGTCACAGCTAAGCAGTGCACTCCATTTTGCCTCACGTACGGTAATCAAATTCTTCATGAGTGCCCACGGGCACCAGCGAGCCCCCGAGGACCACATGCGGTGCCCGCGAGCCTGGTTTTCTTTCAGGTTTTTAGTTAATGTGAGATACACTAGAAGGAAATGCATTTTGAAATACAAAATGCAGATGGCCATTTTTGCTGTTGTTTTAATACAAAATGTGAGTTGTGGATACCAAAAACAAAAAACGAGCATCTTCAATTTGTTTGGGTTGAAATCAGCTATAAAAAAAATAAATGCTACAAAAATGAGTTGCTCTCGGCCATTTTCATTTTGTAAAAGTAGCTCTCACAAACACGGCGAAAACGGCTGGCGACCCTTGCTATGGCGTTTGTTTTTAGAAGTCTTCTCAACACTGTACACTACATGAACAAAAGTATTCAGAGGCACCTCTAAATCAATGAGGAGTCACCCTTTGATGTAATGTTTTCCAGCTTACAGTCTGTAAATTCAGAAAAATACCTAATAAGTGTAGAAAAGTTCAGAGGAATTCTCGCAAACGGTCTTCCCAAAAGAAAGTCTTTCTCTTCCCGTTTGTATAAATGCCAGAAAGTCCCAATACTTTTGTCTTCTCGGTGTATAATCTTGCAAGCGAACTAGATGGCATGCACGGGAGGTGACGGTAATCATGTTTTGAGCGTGCCGCGTTGTCTGAAATCCATGCGGCATAGCTCTCTGTAATCTTTATCCTCTTATGTCTGTCTGCGAGCCACCAGGTAGACGTCCAGCTGTGACAACGGACAATGGAGTACTTTCCTTTTTGCTGCGCCAACTTGCTTTAATCTTGCCCCTCAGACTAGCTTCACACTTGCCCACATACTGTAGCAGCGACAAAGCCGGACACAAGGCGAAATCGAATTTAAGATCGCTACTAACTTTTCTTTGCGGTAGTACAGGGCGTAAGCGGTGGGCAGTCCCCCGTCTGAGCCCGGCTGCCACCAGCAAGTGAAGGTCTCTTTTTCTGGGGAGCGACAGCTGGTCAGTGTGGGCTTCCCTGGAGGACTGTGACCTGAGATAGGAAGCAAGAAACCAGCTCTGCAATAATAGAAGAAACACTCTGGACATGTGCTTACAGTACATGCAGTATTCATTTTTGGACCTTTACATCCATGAGCGGACAAAAATGGAAATGGTCCAATCAGACACAACATTAAGTACACCTGCACAATCTATTAGGATCCGATACAGCTCTTAGCAACATATCTGTCTTTACAAAAAAAAATGCTTTGTTTAGGCTTGGATTTTTAAATTTCACGTGTCAAATTGTAGCTAATTAGGATTAGGAATGATGCAGTAGAATTCAACACAAATAACGCAACAATTAAAAAAAAATCCAATTAACAAATGACATAAATAATAAAATATAATGGAAATCTAAGAGTCACTTATAAAATAACCTCCCAATATATGACATATATTAAGTATGGTTATTGACCATTTATGTTCATGCATTTAAAAAATAATAACGACCACAGCGCATGACGCTGTCGTGAAAATTTGCTAGAGGAGGAAGTGACGTAGGCCTTGCACATGCGCGGCACCGATTGCGTTCCGGGTACGTATTGCGTAGTGACGCTGCCACCTCCTGCTGAAGCACAGAACTACAACACTCAGCTTCCCGCAATGCAGTTCTTCTTAAAGGGCCAGGCTCGGCCTTTAACGGTGTTCAGAAAAAAAAAGCACTGAAATTGCACCAAAAAAATCTGTGAAACAACGAGTTTGCGAAAGGTGAACTGCGATGGAGCGAGGGAACACTGTTTATGCTGCTCTACTAGTACAGGGATTAGCAAACCCAGCTCATTAGAAATTTGGCTCTTCTCAGCCGTTATTGTTCAACATAAAAACATAGGCCGGAAAAGTGTTGTTTCAGCAACTTGAAAACATGCGATTTCGAGACAGAAAAAACTGAAAAAACGGAAAAGTGGCGTTTTTTGCCATGTTTGGGTCCTGCCGGGACCCCCGATGAATGTTTGGGAGGTTTGGCCCACCTCCGGGACTGGAAAAGTGATGTTTCGGCAACTTGAAAAAATGCGATTTCGCGACTGAAAAAACGGGCGAAAATCGACCCGTCGGAAAAGTGGCGTTTTTTGCCATCTTTGGGTCCTGCCGGGACCCCGGATGAATGTTTGGGGGGGTTTGGCCCACCTCCGGGACCAGAAAAGTGTCCTTTCAGTAACTTGAAAAAATGCTAGTTCGTGACAGAAAAAGCTGAAAAAACGGGCGAAAATAGACCCATCGGAAAAGTGGCGTTTTTTGCCATCTTTGGGTCCTGCCGGGACCCCGGATGAATGTTTGGGGGGGTTTGGCCCACCTCCGGGACCAGAAAAGTGTCCTTTCAGTAACTTGAAAAAATGCTAGTTCGTGACAGAAAAAGCTGAAAAAACGGGCGAAAATAGACCCATCGGAAAAGTGGCGTTTTTTGCCATCTTTCGGTCCTGGCGGGACCCCGGATGAATGTTTAGGGGGTTTGGCCCACCTCCGGGACCAGAAAAGTGTCATTTAAGCAACTTGAAAAAATGCGATTTTGCAAAAAAAAAAAAAAAAAGGAAAAAACGGGCGAAAATCGACCCATCGGAAAAGTGGTGTTTTTTGCCATCTTTGGGTCCTGCCGGGACCCCCGATTAATGTTTTGGGGGGTTTGGCGCACCTCCCGGGCCGGAAAAGTGTCGTGCCAGCAACTTGAAAACATGTGATTTTTTTCAAGTTGCGTAGCACAGATGAGAATCAAAAAGCCATTTCCCAACACATTGTTTGCTCAATGAAATAACATTTTACCCTTCACAATTGACGAGCCTGGGTTTTGGAAAGCATTTGTTAAATTGCTTATTTTGCATATTTTCTTAGTATTCCGCTCGTCTCTTCTTGTATAAGAGCTCATAATAAGATAAGGCTGTGCAAGTGTACCAATGGTTATGGCTGGTGAGTATGTCAACAAGACAGTGGGTCTAAAGTAACCAGGGTGAAGAAAACAGGGTGAAGGAAGCTGAAGTCAATGATGAACTAGTACAGAAACACTAAAATGCCAAGGAATATTCAACCAGTGCAACTAGAAAAGGACATGAGCCAGATTGAGTGAGTGGAAAAAGGAAGCTGACGGACCACCACAGATGATATGACGCTTTTTTTAAAAACTTTTTTCAAAAACATACCTTTGGCATGTGGCGTGCCAACGAGCAACAGCAGGCAGGTCCACTTCAAAACGTTCCTCATCACGGCGCCACACCACTTGATGGGCTGCTGGATGGAGAGAAAATAAACATAAATAAACAATGACCGGTGAAGAGGATGGGGGACGTGCGGGCTTGTCATGTAAGCCGCGGTGTTCGATCTTGAGCAACATGCTTGCATGATGAAGGGTAATGGCCGCAGGCATGTTTTGTTGTGAACATGCTGAAGCTGCCGAGTAAGAGCGTGCTAGAGAGCAGGTGTTAGCCTGCAGCTATTTCTTTATTGGCTCCCTATTGTAAAAATAAAATGAATTCATTGTTAATGACATGCATTATTTCTATTTTTACATTTCATTTCTTTCAAATAGAGACAGTACATACTTACGACGGAGAATTAGGGCCACATTGGAAAAAAAATCTGAGATTTGAAGACGAAAGTCGTAAATTTATGAGAAAAAAAGTCGTGTTATTATTGCCCGAGGCCAAAGGTCACAAAAGTCCCCCCCTTTCCACAGCTGTCTCAGGCAGTCTCGGAGTATTAAGATAATCTGAGATTTCGAGAATAAAGATTGTTGTTGTAAATTTCTGAGACAAAACTCGTAATATCACGATAATAACGTCGCAAATTTACGAGAAAAAACTCGTAACTTGATGTTACAGGCGTTACAGGCCCCGTCAATAGAATGACCTCAATGAACGACAATATTCACAGACATGTTGAGTGAAATGTGATTGGTTGAATGTCTTTTCTCGGCTATTATCCCAGCAGTTGTTGTCAACCGACGTTATATTGCATATTACCGCCACGTAGTGCTCCGCCATTTTCAGTGCATCTGGCAAATTACACTGATGACACAAAACGCTGTCAAAATTGAAACAGAACACACCAATTTTGCACCATGTTGACATTTTAAGTATTATAACAAACACGCAAAATGTGAAGGTGTTCCAAATGTTGTGTTGTGTGCATAAAATCAAAACAAATGACTGTAACGGCCATGTTCCCGCACCCCCTTGGTAAGGATAGAATGAGAATTGTCCATATCAACGTGGCACAGATCAGATTAAACAACGTATTCATGTATTTATCCCCCTTCAATGGCCTCAGTTTTACTAAGGATTAAGAATGAAAATAAATAAATCCTGTCCATTTCTGTCTACCTCTCGCAGCTGGCACATGCGGCGTAACCGATTGCATAACTGGGCAATTGTGGAGGCTAGCTGTTAGCACTAGCTAACCCTTCATCTCTGAACCCGATGACTACAGCAGGAGGGACGTGAGAGGGCCAGGCGGGGGGTTAGATGGGTGTAGGAGAGTTGGTCGGCAAGCTTCAGCGCTAACTAGGAGAGCCAACATGGCGGAACAAGTGCTTGTACCTTCCACTTTGATTCTGACACCATTTCATGTAAAGCAGGTAGCAATCTCGAGTTAAGCTGTGCGGCACTCAGTGGGTGTGACCGCCGCATCATGTACCTGGAGCCCCAGTCACGCTATGCTTCACCATATCTCCTCTCCACCATGATCTGCTAATTGGCATTAAGGTCACGCCACTGGATTAGCCTCCTGCTGCATATAGCTGCTTTACGTAACCAGGAGGGCCCCCATAATGGAATAAGCTGCTAAAATGGGATAGCGCCGCTGAAACAGCAGTGTGAACTGCGAATCCGTTCCCTGACACACGGCATGTATTCAATTTACCTTTGCAACCCGAATGGCCTAATTTTCATTCCGTCTGACCTCATCCTGAGTCATACAGTTAAATATCCATTTTTAAACCATGATGTGTAGTAGCTGAAACCAGATTTTTAATGCCACCATTAATATATATGTACAAAGTAATCCCTCGATTATCACGGTAAGTTGGTTCCTGACATAAATTGAATATTGTTGTAGTTAGAGCATAGAAAATCAGTTTAGCACCTCCGAAATATGGTTTTTAGCATTATTAGAGCCCTCCAGACATCAAGTAACACCCATATAGTCACCTACCCAATATAGTGGACATAATAAAATAAGCCATTGAAGACATACACAATAAAACGAGTGCTCGTGTGTGTTGTAATAAATGTGTTCCGGGTGTGTGGAGGACAGGAACTGACATCGGGGGTTCAGAGTTGAGTTTTAGCATGTTGGCATGGGCTACGGCCGCCTCAGTAGCCTGTGTTATGATTATCATTAATATTACAGTGAAACCTCGATTAGCGTGTTTTTTACTGTAGAAAATTTACGCTACGATTTTGCCTCGGTTTGGCGTGCATTTTCAGGTTAGCGTACAATATGGAGCGTGTCTTGTTGTGTTGTTAATAGTGTGAGTCCATCTGTATTCTTTTTATTTATTTTTTTTTTAATCAGCTAATAGCATAATTAGCTCACGGATAAAATGGCAACCGGAACCGGAGGTTACGCCGTCCGTCTATGACATCATCAGCACTTGACTCTCAAAAATGTAAACACAAAACACATTTTTATAGTTTTACAGTTAGAGTTTTACATGCATATGACCATTCTAAACGTATATAAATGACGAATGAAAGGATAAATTAACACTGGAAGTTACGTTTACCTTTGAAGACTACTGTTGGGCAACAGTCATGAGGTGAGAAACACTCTTGAGTTCAAAAAACAACTCATGTCAAAACAGGAAGGTGGTGGTGGTTGACCTCGCTGCCACATCGGGACTAACTCGTCCACTAACTATAAATGTTCAATTTCATTCATCGTTTACGTATGCGTACTACTGTATATAGTATACGCATTTTGAAAAACCAAACTACAATTGTAAAACCATAAAACCGTGTTTTGCGTCAACATTTTTGCCTTTCTGGAGCCGCTTAATTGGATTCACATGATGTCTTATGGGAAAAATTGATTCGGTTAGCATCTGTTTCGGTCAGAGTCAGACCTTTTGGAACGCATTAATGATGCTAACAAAGGTTCCACTGTATTACAATTATTATGTTATTATTATTATTATTGTGCCTGTTGTGAGATAAGTCAAACCTGCAATAAAAGCCTTTTGTTCCGGTATCAAGTCTGGCGCGTGTGTCTCATCGAACATTTCAGTGACATGACTGACACCTGGTGATTAGTGTAGAATACTACATTCACAATTTGAATGTGTATTTGAGTTCATTTAGCCATTTTTAAGATGTAAAAATTCATACAATTTTGTTAAATATGCTTTTTTCTTTTTTTTTTTTTTTACTAATAGACCGTACCCCTCACATTAGGGTCGCGTGGGTATGACGGAGCCTATCCCAGCTGACTTTGGGGGAGAGGCGGGGTACACCCTGGACTGGTCGCCATCCAATCGCACATATAGACAAACGACCATCCACACTCACATTCACACCTATGGACAATTTGGAGTCGCCAGTTAACCTAACATGCATGTTTTTGGAACGCACAGGGAGAACATGCAAAGTGCACACAGAGATGCCCAAACGGAGATTCGAACCCCTGCGGCCCACAAAACAGCAGGATTTCTTAATTCATGGATTTCTGGACAACCGTGATAGCGTGAAGCTGTGGAATTCAAACCTTGGTGTGGTGAGAGACGACTGTACTCTCCCCCGTCGTGACTTACTTCCTTTGTGTTCATAGCCATGACTATGTTCATGTAAATTAAGCGTCATTTCGATGTTTTGGAACGTTTTTAAATGTTGCATTTTCGCTTTTTTTTTTTTTTTTGACTGTGTCGCAGCCATTGTTTTTGCGGTCGCTGCTGTTGTTTTGTGCATGTAAATTAAGCTTACTGTAAATGAACAGGCCTCAACACCAGCGTCAACATCTTGTATGGGGGTTGGGGTCAAGGTTAGAAGGCATAGGTGCAGTATTACCTGTATGTATTAGCATGAAGCTCTCGTAATCTTTTTCATCTGTTGTCGCATTAAATACCACAGGACGCGTTTAAACATAGCATGTCTTCCTAATGCATGTGGGCGAGAAGTGAATAAGAAGCATATTGGAGTAATTGAAATCCTTTTTCCAACATTATTGTGTAGCACAGTGCCGCACCTGACGTCCTCTATCAAGCTTGCGTTATGAAGGACAGGGGACAATTATCTTGTAGTTAATGATGAGCGCTCTGCTTTTATGTCACGAGCGGATGAAGGCTTGCATCTACACCGAGTAAAGGGTCTGCTTAGCTTTACTTAGCAGAAGTGCTAGCTGGGTTTTATAGGTGGAACATGGCCCGCGCTGTGGATGAGTGGAACGGGTGAAACGCCTGAATGAATCCTGTTTAGCAGCAGCCAGGTTCTGGAGTTAGCATCAGACCGAGAGCTGCTATAAAAACTTTAATAAAATGATCAAAATAAAAATGCTCTATTAGAGTGGAACCTCTAAATTGGAACACTCCTGAGGTCGTACAGTTTGGTATTCAACCAAAATCATAAAGTCACACCATCATACATGATGTGCAAGCACATTTTGTGAGACTAAGTGAACAGCTAAAGCAGGGGTGTCCAAAGTGACACATTCTAAAAATAGAATTTAACAAGAAAAATTGCAGAATCACTAGTAAATAATCAAGTCGAAATATTAACGTCAAGAAGTTGGAATCTAACAAGGAAAAGTAGTCGTAACTTTACAAGAATTCCGTCACAATATTATGAGGAAAAATAATGTCGTTTTAGTAGCATAAAGTTGAAATATTCAAGATATTTTGTCGTAATATTACGAGAAACAAAGAAAACAAAATAAAGTTGTCAATTTTGGAAAATTAGGTTGCGGGAAAAGAATAAAGTCAAAATCGTAGGTAAATAAAGACTTAATTATGAGAAGAAAGTTTAAAAGGAACAAAGCTGAAATATTTGGACAATGAAAAAAAAACCAGCAGCAGAAAAGGCAAAAACCAGCCTTAATTTTACGAGAATAAACTCGTAATATTATGAGGAAAAATATTGTCAATTTAGTCGTAATACTAACGGGAAAATACTTCTTTTTTTTTTTTAAGTCACAATATCATGAAAAGCAAACAACACCGCAACAAAGGTGCATTTTCTGGACAATTACGTTGGGGAAAAATGTATAACATTATGGGAATAAACTCCCAATATTTAAAAAATAAAATATATAGAGATTATTTAAGAAGAATTACAAAATTTGGGGAAAATTTTTAAAATGGCATAAATGGGAAATAGAGCAGAACGAAGTTCATACTATTTGCTTTATCACCTATGTCAGAACGCTGAGATGCAGTTTTTTCTTGAAATATACTGTATCGAACTTTGAGCATCTGTATGTGTTGGTTTACAAAATATCAAAAGTAGCCCTTGTGTTGCCGCTCTGCTGCCGCCTGTCTACTCTGTGTTTGTAGTGCACGCTGTCCTGCAGAGGCGGAGCTGGCAGCTCACACCTGCTGGCAATTACTGCCGCCTTCTTAAGCCGGTGGCAGGCAGCAGTTCAGCGCCAGATTGTTCCTTGCTCTCACCTGCCATCCCTGCTCTCGCTGTGCATTGCTTTCTGGTCGTTTTTGTACTGTATTTTCCCTGCGGGCCTCTCCTGCAGTGGTTCTTGTTACCTCTCGCTAAGGTTAGTACCTGCTCGGTTTTAAGCGGCGATTTATGTTTCCCTGCTTGTTTTTCAGCAGCGCCCTCAGTTATGTGTAGTTAGTTTTTTTTCCTGCTCTCTTTTTATAGCAGTGTTTTTTTTTTTGGTCCTGTTTTAGGCCTTCTGCCTAGTGTCTTTTTGTTGTACTTTTATGGACCGTAATTGTTTTCCTCCTGCTTGGAGCGCTTTTTGCATTAAAAACATGTTTTGTTACTACGTGAGCGTCTCTCTGCATCTTTGGGTTCAAACCCCGGCCTTAAGCTGAAACGTGACACTTGCATCCTTTCATTTTAGGGCCAGCATATGGAAAAAGTTTGGACGCCCCTGACCCCTTCCTCCACTGCACTTTTTATTTGGCTTTTTTGTGTGGCATGCAAATTAAGTAGTCAGTTTGAGGAGTTATATGTAACCGATTGTTGATTCACCATGTCTCAAAGCAGTGGAAGCAGGGAATAGGGTGCACTACTCCACTGAAACCAGCAGAGGCGCTGTTGAGTAGGTCCCAGCTCGTTTGCCGTCGAAGGAAGTACATGTAAAAAAGATATGTGTGGAAAAGGCCTGGTGTATGTTTTTGAATCTAAACTACAAAATATTTAATGCTATGTGATACAAAAATGAAGTTATCATATTTTTAGCACCAAAAATGGCACTTATAGCGAAGCATTAGTGTAATGAAATGAGCGCTGTTTTGTCTGTATGTGTAGAGACCCGCCTCCCAGTCACAAGGACAAGTAATCTCCCTCTGCACGGTCTTCACTGCTTCTTTGTCTTTGTCAATTAAGTAGTGAGCAGTTTGCTTATTTTTACACTTGTAGACCCTCCCTATACACTACACATCAAAGGGGCAAGTAGTTAATTTAGTTTATTTTTATTATAATGCGGCTGACTTGGTTTATTTGGGGGGTTTTTTTACACTTGAATGACTATACCACCATGACTTAAAACATAGACTGCGGTTAATAAGGGTTCAGTGTGGGTGACGGTTTGGTTTGACCCTGGAACAGGTTCATCTAACATTGTAATCCGGTATTGAGTTGATCAGCTTGTTGCTGTAACAGCCAACACCTCGCTCTCTTTCTCTCTCTCTCTCACCTTCCCCTGAACCAGACTAAACGCCAGCGGACATGCAGATCAGGCCCACGGAAATCCCATTACGGGCTCTACCATGAGCAGCATCCCAACTTCTCCCACGCATGAGGAAATAACCCTGACAACTAGTCAGCTGTCAGCCAAAAAGACACCAATTTATTCAAATAAAAGAATTTTCCAAGGACTGTTAAGAGTGGCATTAACGGCATGTTTTGTTGTTCTGATTGTAGCTGGTGTACTTACTCATAACGACGGGTGTTGCTAATAACTTGGTTACCTCATTTAGCAATACAAGACAGTTCAAAACGGCTCTGCATAAATCAACTCTACAACCGCACATGTTAAATAATGTTAACATCTTTCTGACAGCGTCAATTACAATTGTGTATCATTGGCATCCTTTTAAAAGGCAGATATTTTATCATTCTTGTATTGGCTACTTTGTACACACAGTTGCTTAGCAATAGAAAAACTATCAAATTAATTAATTGATGTTGCAGTTAGTTTGTTGGTGCGTACGTGCATGCAAAATTCAATAAATACAACTCACCGGCCACTTGGTATGTCAGTGCGTCCGTCGTCTACGCCGTGGTGCCTCCGGTGGTGGCTCCCAAGAGAGCGGACTCCTCCAGTGGATTTTAACCGCACGCGAGGGCGCACACATTACCTGCAGTCGAGCAGTTTAACCTCAGTGGGTAAGCTTTTCAACATCACCAGCCTCTGGAGGGAAGGGAGGGGGCGGGGCGATCTTATGTCATTGCCACGCCCCTTTTTATTTTAAGTGCAACGACTGTGTATAAACAAAACCCCGATGTTTGCTATTTTGGACCATACCATAGTTAAAGCAAAAATAGTAAATCTATTATATCTTTAACATTCATTATATTCTTTAAAATTTCAACCATAAAGAATAAGATACTAAAATCAATTCAAGACACCTAACAGCTATGTACTGTATAGTTTTTCAAAACGATACTGTCACCTAGTGGCGTTCTATATGTATTGTTCAAATTAAAGGGCCCACATACAATTTTTCAATCATTTTAAATAGATCTCAGAGGTCTCACAACAGAGGCTTTCCCAAAATCCATCCTTGCTACTGAATTTAGACAATTTAAAAGGGACTTTGCTCAGACTGACGTTTTGTGTGTCTGTAGCTTTAATGCTACAGACTGGGTTTGCTAAGCTGGGTTTGTCCTCCCCTGTCCAGAAGCTCTATTGTGCGCTTTATCACTTTCTACAAAAACACTGTAACTTTGAACTACAGTATATCACATACAAAAATGTGACTTTAAGGAGTGGGACAAGCGGACATAAAATTTGCATGGCTACGTGAGCTACAGTGCTAACATTACAGTCACATTTCCGTAGCAATCATGCTAACCTATTTGCTGAAGAAAAAACAAATCATCAAACTTACGGCTCTGTGGCATGCTTTTCTTGCAGAGTTTCAGGCTTTCCTTTAAGATGTGTAGTGAAGCCTGTTTTTTTGTCTTGTCTCTGCGATGCAACTTCTTTAAATTGACTGTTATTCTTTTGTGGGATTTAAACACATCAAGTAGTATATTTTGTAAAATAGCGTAGTATTTAATAGGTGCAGTACAGCAAATAATTAGTTACATCATTTTGCTACAGACGTGGCATCTGTGAAACTGATGTTTGCAGTGGATTTTAATGACAAAAACCAGGAAAAAAATACAAGAGCGATCTGAAAAAAGAGAAAGGTGGAAAGAAAGTTGTAAATGATGATATCAATACAATGTATATTTATCATAATACAATATATATTTTACTTTATGTATACTTTATTTATACTTGAATTAAACGTCCTTATTTATTTGTGTGATAAAATTCTACAAATATTATTATCGTTTTTATAACTACTTTTAAACCCTTTTAAAAGACACCCTGTACTCTCTGCAGGTGAGTAAATAATCACCCTTGGACCTCTAAAGGTACAATTTTGTACATGAATGTTACTTAACGGTAAACATCAAGCG
The DNA here is from genome assembly GCF_027744805.1 of Dunckerocampus dactyliophorus. Classification (NCBI taxonomy): domain Eukaryota; kingdom Metazoa; phylum Chordata; class Actinopteri; order Syngnathiformes; family Syngnathidae; genus Dunckerocampus; species Dunckerocampus dactyliophorus. The sequence continues at coordinate 17,313,364 of NC_072835.1, read as the reverse complement.
TCAACAGTACAAAATAGTAGCTTTGAGCAGTGACAAGCCATTGCACCACAACAATTTACAACTTTTTGTGTACTACCTTGCTGTGTGCTCTTACTCCCCATACTGTAAGTGTGTGTTTATAATTCACCTCAAGGACAGCACGGGCTTTAGGACGCTTCAGTGACTCATAACACGCTCTACATGCAGTGTAAACACACACGGTACTGCAAGTTGTCCATTCACTCGATGCTAAAACCACTGCCGCATGCACCTCCTGTGTCATTCACAGCGTGCCTGCTTATATCTCCGTCTCTTTGTCAACCCTTCCCATGTATTTGGGAATAAGCATAGAAAGGTAATAATAATGTGATCACGCTTTTTAAACACCCAAGCAAAAGATGGCCTTGTGTCAAGTGTGGCTGGGGAAATCTCTGACTCCCCCTATCCTCTTTCAGCTCTGCTTAGAAGCAATAGTGTTATATAATGTAGCCATCTGCTCTTCCTGTTGATTTAAAAGTCAACAGTGAGCCATGCTGGATGCCACTGTACAACCGAGCAAGTGGATATCAATTCTTTCCATCCCATTTGCCTTCTGTCTGACATACTTTCTCCTAAGGGGAGTTTTACAGCCACCTTTGTGTTAGTGTTACTGTGTGTATTAATGAATATGGTCGACTCATCTGACTCTACCTGCTGTTTGGTTAATGCTCTTATGGGAAATGAGAGAACAACCTGCAAACAAATAATACACTTTATCAGTACAGTCTTTTTATTCTGCATTTTATTAGTTTTGCATGTACTGTACAATATACTTGCTCAACTATACTTGGCAACACAGTGACATCTAGTGGAATGAGCATGGAAAGATAGCTAGCTCGATGGCTGGAAAGATACTTTATTCATCCCCAACAGAAATAAAAGGTAAATAAAGGCCACAGCAGTCCAATTATTTCATTCAATAACAATATTACACTCTTTAAAAAAAAATCATACTTACATATGATCTCTTCTCGTTTTTATGCAAATAATTGTCCCCAAAGGTGCAGTGTTTGACATTGAACAGTTATGTTAACGTTTTTTCATCTTTAAAAGGATCATAAAAGATAGATTTTGAATTGAGGTGTATAAAAATCTAGCACGTTAAACTGCTGCGCGTGACAACTGCTAAAAATAAGAATAACGTAATATTCAAATTGAAAATCTTTGCCGGAAATGCTTTTCAGCCTAAACCAGTGCACTTTCGGTGGCTTATCAATCCTAATAATAATCATAAAATATCATTTACAATTATAGAAATGTAAATATCTACATTAACATTATATTAACTGTGTATATTAACATTGTACACTATCATATTGTAACAATCACAGGTGGACATATCGCAATTTAATTGGGCGCGTGGGAATGAGAATGAATGACATAGCTATTATTCTTATCAAAATAAATATAATTGTTGTCATCGTCATCTTTTTGGGACATCCTGGACTGCTGAGCCAACTTTTACATTCACACGTCGGTCATTTACTATATTTTATGTAAATGTTTTTTTGGATCCCGTTAACATTGACTGGCTCTATGTTTTAAAGCCCCGCCCTCGACCTGGCTACCTCGAAATTGCGCCTATATTGATAAACTCCTTGTGATGTATTAAAGTGTATTGTATGATGTATTCAATTAACAGATAATATGGTCGTGGCGATGTTTAAGTTATATACTTTGCGTGGAAGTCCGAAAAATAAGCAGTTCCACACCTTGTATACGTTCCAACTGGGCGTGGGGGAAACTTAAGGACACCCCTCATTGGTCGATGATACCAGCAATCACGCCTACCTGGTACATTATTGGCTGAGCCTATCCAAGTCAAGTGTCACAATATTTCGAGAGGAGGGGGTCAGCTCCTAGTTGACAAAAGCGATCTTGTCTCTGACGAACACTTTGGTGATTATAAACAACCCAGGTCGTGTTCTGGATCGGGGACACGCTGGCGAGCGTGTATCTTGGACGATAAAACCGCATTGTCTCCGCTGCGACGTCGTGGTCTCAAGCGCCGGACTCTTCACCACCAACGGCACGACATAGGAGACGGCTAGAGAGAGAGGCAGCAAAGTGGGACTTTATTGTTCGAAGCTAGCTAGCTAGCTTAGTGTTTAGCGGTGTGTCGCTGGGGATCGCTGGCTTTATGGCTACGAATTACGAGCCGATATATGGACTTTCAGAAGATGAGGTAAGCACGCAAACCCGAGCTTGCTCGATCGTGTGCCGCTCGACGGCGAGACGGCAGTAACAACACGGATGCTTCGGATGCTAGCATTAGCTGGCGGTCAAGCTAACGAGCCCTCACCCACATTCCATAGTAATGTCCAAGCAGCTGTCAGTTACTTTCCTGCAGCCCTCCTCTTTACCTAAATTTATTTTAGGACATCAAACCTGCCATGAGGGAGTGATCTAATCAGTGTAATCAATGAATGACTAATCGGTAAAGCCAAGATTTGCCTTCATACGTACAGAAGATTATGTCTTGCTTATATGGGATAACATCTCATGTCACCACTAACAATGGGGATCTATACCCATCATGTTGAGCTGTCAAGCATGCGCATGATGGGTAGCCTAGCAGTTGTCATTTCAGCTAAGTGGGACAGTAGAGATGATCCCGATGAATGACTTTTCACATGTTCCTTTTGGGATGTCAAGAAGCAGAAGCAGGGGCGTGCCTCAGCACGATGAGTTACCCCCTCTGTCTCCCATCAGTATTCTTGGCCTATCTGTCACTGTAGGGGGAGATTTGCATGCTTGGCAACTCGCTGGACTGTGCAAAGAGTTGCAATACTTCATAGCCTGGCATGTTAAAGTCATAGGGCATTGCACAGTTTGCACAACTTTTTTTATTTGAAAAGCTCTGGGTATTCGATTGGGATGCGACAGAAGCACAGAGAGGAGAACACTGAGCCCCACATCACATTAAAAAGTGGTGTGTATGATGGTATCAGTTATAGTAAAGATGACTACAGCCGCCTACTGCTGTTACTTTTTCTTCCTGAAGGGAATAAAAGGAAGTGTGGACTTCAAGTGCACAGTGTCTGTTTGAGCTGAGGTAGCTATTTGAACTCCATTGACACTTTTCTGCACAATCTAAGGGGATTCAATGTAAAATATGCCTTACTGTAGAACTGCATCGCATGATACCAAGACCTGTTTATTTACTGGGTGTTAACACAAGTTAATGATGGCTAACTTGCGCATTTGTCTTTTTTTTCCACAGTTTTTTGCGTTGACCTTTTTCTGTCAGTCATTATTAGAAGGTAGAAGGTTGTAGGCTTGCCCACAAGGCCATTCCACAGCACGACAGCGTAATGAACTTTGGTGAGGCTTGGCTCGTCTTCAATTATTCGCCACAACAGCAACCCAAATTGTCACAAGACTGTAAATGTGTTCCCTGCGGCGGTTGAACCCAACTATTCACAAGTAAAAGTGACATTACTTGTTGGTTGTGTTGTACTACGGTACAAGCCTCACTGGAAGAGGCAAAAATGCAAAATGCTTATCAATATATTGCTTATAAGAGTAGTCCTGAGTATATCTCTGAGTGCAGGGGTGTCCAGATTGCAGCCACGGGGCCATTTGCAGCCCACAGCTAATTTTTTTTTATTTGCCCACAGCACATATTGAAAATACAATTCCAAATCCAGACCCACAACAAAAAGGGGAAAAAAGAGCAAAAAGTTGAGGCTAATAACACAAGGGACAGGTTGTTTATTTCTTTATGTATTTCTTAGCATATTGCAGCGGTGTCCAAAGTACAGACAAGGGGCCATTTATTGCCCACAGCTGTTTAAAAAAAAAAAATAAAAAATTTAATTGGCCCGTGGCACTTTCCAAAAATATAACAAAATATAATAAAAATAAAATAAAATAAAAAAACAAACAACAGCAAAAATGGAAAATTTTCAGCAGTAATTTTCCAAGAATACAGTCAAACTATTACAGGAATAAAGTCATAAGAGAAGAGAATTTACAAGAACAAAGTTGAAATGTTTGGAAAATAAAAAAAAAAAAACATCAGCAGAAATGGAAAAACAGCTCAAATTTTACAAGATTAAAGTCAAAATAGTAAGAGAAGTTGGAATCTAATGAGGAAAAGACCTAATTTTATGTGAAACTTTTAATAGTATGAGGAAAAATAATGTCATTTTAGTAGCAGTGAGTTGAAATATTAAAGAAGAAATACGTAATTTTTTAAAAGTTGTAATATTTTGAGAAGCATCCATCCATCCATCCATCCATCTTCTATGAGCGCTTATTGTCACTCGGGTCGCGTGGGTATGCAGGAGCCTATCCCAGGTGACTTCAGGCGAGAGGCAGGATACACCCTGGACTGGTCGCCAGTCAATCCCAGGGCAACTTTGAGAAACAAACAAAACAAAATAAAGTTGTAATTTTTGGAAAAATAGGTTAGAGGAAAAAGTCAAAGTATTATGGGAATAAAGTCAAAATATTATGGGGATAAAGTCAGTCATTTAAGAAGAACAACAGCAAAAAGGGGCGGGAAAAAAGAGTAAATCGCGAAGTTCATATTAGTAATATGCTTTTTGACCTATATCACAAAGCTGAGATGTAGTTTTTGCTTGTCAAATCTATATAACGTCTTAGTATACTTTACAAAATGCGGCCCTTGCATCCTTTGATTTTTCAGTATGTGGCCCTCGGTGGAAAAAGTTTGGACACCCCTTGCATATTGGATTAATATAAATTTGATTAAACGTCTCTTTCTTCTGCAGCATGAAACCAGAGTGCTGCGGGTTAAGGTCATTGCAGGAATTGATCTGGCCAAGAAAGACATCATCGGAGCCAGGTGAGTTTCACAGAATTGTGCTTTATTTGTGGACATACCAGAAATATGGGGGGCTGAGAACAAAAGCTCACACGCTGGCTCAAATGACGTCTGTGCTCTTTGAACCTGTCAGCCCATTTTTATAAACTTTCACTACTTTTTCCTCAGCATAAAAAGACCTTTAGCTCCCGCTTGAACAAATGATTACCTTGCATGACTCTACTCCTTCTCTATATTCATTCCTGACCTCTGTCGCATTTTTGCCAGATAAAGTCTTGCACAGTGGAACCTCTAATTTCAAACACAATTAACACAACAGGCTTTGCTACACATCTTAAAATATAGCTCTGCCAACTATTCGTTAATCAGCTACAGATGCGGGAGCTGTAAGTGTGATCATTTTGTTTTCTTCAGCAAACAGGCTAGCCTAGCATAATGTTGCTGTTAAAATCTGAGTGTAATGTTAAGCCATGTTTACACTTGCGCACACTTGCCTCAGTGGTAAGCAATTTTGTGTGCCAATGACATGCCAAAGAGTAAATTGGTCGTAAACAGGTGGGCAGTATGTGTAAACTCTGCGGGGCTGCGTGCCAGTGCGCAAAGAAAGCTTATAAATGTTCAAAATTTGTGGCAGACATAATTTCTGTGAACTAGTCGTGAACGCACCATGAACGCACCACAGCCTATGCTTAAACAATGGGGTCAGTGCGTATCAAAGTGCGTCTCATTCACATGAATGGGTGAACTTCCACCACAGCCCAAAGCGTTGTCTTCTACTCAGCAATTCCCTCTTCCACACTGTCCGTGCCTCTTTTTTGTAGTTTATGCCTCCTTCCTGCTCTTTCTGCATTCTCTTTCTGCAGCTGCAAGATAATATAGACTTACCTTTCTTATCTGCATGAGCTTCTTCTCTATAGTTCAGCATCTTGTAGGTCCCCTGGAAATAGATGAATTAATGAAGGTAGGGGTGATGCCTGCTGTTGTGTGGCGTCACGCGGGACCATATAATGCCTAGACTGCTTCACGGATGCAGGAAGTGGTGATGACAATGCATACCCATGCTGAAGCAATGCACTTCGGGCGTACTGTTGTCGTGCACTAGATGTAAACAGACTTGACAAGGTGTAAATAAGTCGTGTGGGACCGTGGTCATTTCGTGCCAATGCGCATCATTTTCATTTTCAGAGGCAATGCAGAGGCAAAATGCATGCAAGTGTAAACACCACTTAACACTGTATGTCACACAGCTATATGCTAGTGTTGCTATTTTTTGCGTCCTCCTGTCCCACTCCTTAATGTTACGCCGTGTTTCCCATAGGGCTTGTACTACTTTGCATAGTAAGTTCTGTTTTTTTGTCTTTTATCTTTACGCTCTGAGACACATTTTACTGAGTAGCCAGGAAGTGTGTAGCACTTTGGCCACTACGCTAGCATTACATCAAGTTGTATACAAAACATCAAGTTCTATTGTTGTTGTCATGTTTCTCCCCTTTGGCTTCTATGATTTTGTCACAAAACAACTTGAAAAAAGCCAAAGCTCTAATCCTTTAAATTAATTTTTGGTCAAATTTTGGTTTTCGCTGTTATTAAACACTCTTAAATGGCCAACATTCTTACATGTGGTTTGGACACAAGTGATTTAGTGCCTTCAAAACATCATCTCATCACTTTTTGTCCCATTCTTTCTGACCTCAGCCTAACTTTTATACGATGTTGCATAATATTCCGCATTGTAAACCTACAACTCTCCCGCCTTCCCCTGTTTTACATTCCGCTTTTATTTCCCGCTAGTGCAAAGACACTGTGATCAATTATTAATTTACACCATGCAACCACCAGTCAATGCTTAACCTGTTATCTACACGTGCTAAATGGTAAATGTCTCAGGGTTTTGCGCCACTGTGTGCCTTAAATGTCAACTTATTTAAGAAGGCAGGGAGAACATTAGAAATCAGTTTACGCGTTGAGGTTGGGCTTAGAAGTGTTGACATTAGGGGCGTTCACATGCCGTCAAACAACAGCGACTGCTTGAATCCAGACGGCATGATGGTTGCTGTCATCTCCCAAGAGCTGAAACAGCCCTTCTGTTCTCCTCAGCCGGCTCTCTTCTCCTTTTTTTTTTTTTTTTTCTCCAAGAAGACAAGTGAGATTGTCAGTGAATTGAAGATACAGCAGGCCAATTGTTCCTGTTTAGTCAGAGCACATAACAGTAGCACACAAACACACAATTAGAGTCCGCGGGTTCCCGGAGGCGATAATTAGCAATCAAGTTCCGCGCTTTTTTTTTTTGCTTTTTTTTTTTTTTAGGGTTGAAGCGGTATGAACACTAAAAAGGTAGCATGCTGCCTACATTACCGTACCAAAATATTGAGGGAATTGTTTTCAACACAGTATAGCCTCCATGTTTATTTATGACAACCATGCTCCATCCCCTACATGTTACCTACTTAATGTAGTATCCATCATGAACCCTGTCACTGTGCCTTACGGACAGTGCAGTATTGTACTCCACAGTCTCCACTTTGCTGCAGTGCTCCATTTTCTCGCTGCCCTTAGTCTCTCTTTGGACAAAATCATTTTCTTTTACCCTTTGGATGAAAAGTGTGTTATTTCAGTGTGAAAGCTTCCTTCTGGAAACATCACCTGTAAAGGACATCGTTGTTGCTTCATAAGGGCGAGAGTTATTGTTTTGATCAATGTTAATTAGTTAGTTAGCAGGTTTAACCAAAAACATGGTAACCGATTTCCATGCGAGGGGTGGAACGAGTGCCGATGAGGAACCCATAAAATTTTGTTGAAAATAGATAATGAATTTGTTTTGGAATAATTATGTTCTGTTTTTAATTGATTTTTTTTTTATTTTTATGTTCTGTTCATTTACAACGATACGATCCGAAACGATTCAGTAACTTTAAATTGATTCAGTAACTTTTTAGCCAAAAATTCAACCAGTGTGACTGGACAGTGCAGGTGAAGTTTCCCAGATTAACGTTGTTTTTGTAAGGGAATCAGGTATAAATCATTAATAATGGTGCCATATTTAAGAATAAGTGATTGATGAGTACAAAAAAATGAGTTAAAAATGCAATACAAAATCAGGATGAACAGAAGTTGGTATAGCTTGCCATGATGAATTCTTTACTTGAAATAGTGCAATCCAAACCTGCACTTTGCACCCGATGAGGGACACTATGCAAATTCCTCAGCAAATGAATGTGGTATGGTATCTTCAATTAGGTGTTGAAACTTTCTCACCTGTACGGGCTGATGGAAGCAGGGGCTTTTTGGGGGACCAATAATCCTCCTGATCAGAGAAGCCATTTGAAAGAACGGTGCAGCAACTAGCAAGAATACACTGACAGAAGTTTTGCAGCGAACATATGTTAGGAATGTTACAACATTTTGAAATGTAAAATCAAGTCTGTGATTAATTCTGTCTGATAAAACATGACCTGAACTTCAATTTGATACCTCATTCACTTCTCTACCCCAAGTATAAAAGAAGTTAAAGCAAATTTCATACCGGGAAAATAGTGCCTTTGGTTCCCATTCAAGACAAAAGCTGTGATCGCTGTGAAGTACAAGCTTACTTGTACTACAAAATATATGATAACTTATGCTGTGACATTTGTTTTAAAAGTCAACAGAGTAGCCATTTACATTTTTTTGATCATCAAAAAGTCCAGGGAAGAAAATCAAGTGTCATGACAGGGTAGTCGTAGTAAATTCACAAATAAGAATCCAATTAAAAATACTGTCAATGACGCAATTTGGGAAGCTGCACATTTCTATGTGGCACAACAAAGTGCAAAGTATGAAACTCTGGACTAATACAATCAATGAAATTATAAACTGGGCCGATTCAACTCCTTATTTTGCTGCAGGTATGCTAGTTTTGTGTGATTCTAAGTGATTCTTCCTGAGGTGTGATATTAGATTCGAAGTATTAAAGAAAGACGCTTTACTGAACCTATTGTTTCATTTTTATGACAATATTGGCTGATAATATTGGTCGGGCGATATTATCAGACACAATAACAATATATCTTAGTAATACTGTAATGAGTACTACGTCGGTCTTCCGTTATTATCCATAAAAAACACTGAGACAAACAAGCACAATTTTTATTTGGTGTATTCTCTCTCTTTGACTTTAGAGTCACAAAGAAATTGTTCCTCGGGACGTAGAAATAAAAATGGTGTTGTCCTGTCACCTTATCATCCCCCTTGAACCAGGAAGTGGCCCGCTACCGTACTGGACAGACAGATAAACAAACAGAAATACGACACTTCACAATTTCGTTCACTTCTGTTGAGCTATGAGGCTTCCATGCGAGTTCCAAAGCTGTGCCTCTATTGAGCTCTTCTCTGCAGCATCCTCTTTTAAACCAGCCGGATGCCTTTTAAAAAAAAAAAGAGAGAAAAAAAAAAGAAAAGAGGACACATATGATTGTTTGATTTTTTTTTTTTTATTTCTGCTACTTCTGGCAATGGTACGCTCTTTCCATTTTTAGCCCCCATGCCTTGTCAATAAGACATTATGGACCTTATCTCCCAATTTTCAAAACGCAAGCAGTTCTTATCTGGGGTATTCTGGGTCGGCTCCGGTTACAGAGCTGTAAACAAGCAGGCTCTCTAGTGGTGACAAAGTACTTACCTAGCGCAACAGAATTTTCCTCCCGCTAGTGAAGTTCGAAGGACGAGAGTGAAATGCTGGCTTTGAACAGACAATGCGACACCTGCACAATGCTGTGGTTACCATGGTTAATAGTGCTGCGCTGCAGCAAGCAATCACTGAGCTATTGCTTAATTGAGAAGACTGACAACTGTATCTGATCAGTGTATTGATTATTTTATATATGTTTCATTGTATTTCATTTCTTATTTATTTCATTGTCTCTTGTAAAGTTCGTAAAATTCTGATTTGGTATACCAAGTCCGACCTGGGGGCCTTTTTTGGACTGCAGCGTGTTTTTTTGTTTTTTTTTTATTTTTTAATTGACCTAGGCAAGCATGGCAGTTCTCGTCTTTAAATATATTTAACGACTTGGAATATCTTAACCAAGATTGGATTAGTTTTCAAAGTGGCCCCCACATCCTTCAATTTTTATGCGTTTGGTCCTCAGTGGAAGACAATGCATGTATTGTCTATATATAAAATCATGCATATATAAAATCTAGTTAAAAAAGAGTATTTGATTACATTTCCTTTAGCAACTATGGGGGAAAAAAATGGAAGGTGTTTATCCTAAGAATACAGTGGAATCTTGGTTACCGTCCGCCCCGGTTAACGTCGAAGATGTACACTGCATGGATCCAACTGTGCTCTCAATGTATTTTTATCACAAAACATCCTTAGCTTCTAACAAAGTAGCCCGTCTATGTTGTCAGAGGTTGACTTAAAAAAATTTGAACAGAAAACACGTTTTTATAGTTTTACAGGCATAAAACAATTCTAACTGCATTAAAATGACAAATGACAGGGATAAATGAACATTTAAGGTTACTCTTCCCTTCACTGATTTGATTCTTGATGCGAATGTTCCCAAAACACGATGTGGCAGCGAGACACAACGAGGCACAACAAGGACACCGTCTTCATGTTTTGTCATGAGTTATTTCTTGAATTCAATTCAATTCAGTGGTGTTTTTCACCTTCTTTCTCAGAGTGCTGGCACCTGGGACTTTGTTTGGCTCCATTTTGGGGTATTGAGGTAAGAAACACATGAATTCAAGAAATAATTTATGCCAAAAAAGAAAGGTGGTATCCGTGCGGTGTCTCGCTGCCATATTGTGTTTTTGGGAACACTCACATCAAGAATCCTGTCTTCAATGAAGGTAAAAGTGACCTTAAATGTTCCATTTATCCCTTTCATTCATCTATGTACATTTGGAATTTTTTGTTGCATGTAAAACTATAAAAACATGTTTTGTGTTAACATTTTTGGCTTTCTGGAACAGATTAATTGGATTTACATGATTTCTTATGGGAAAAATGTATTTGGTTAGCATCCGTTTCGGTTAAAGTCAGACCTTCTGGAACGAATTAATGACGCTAACCAAGGTTCCACTGTAATCCTTGTTTCAACATTGAAACATAACCTTTAAATTTCTTTGTCATATATAGTATAGGTAACAACAGGATCACCAGAAAGCAAACTAGACGACACTTAATCAACAGCGCCTCTGCTGGATGCAGTAGTGAAATTTTGTTGCTTCAAGACGCACTGAATTGACAATTGCGCACAATCAGCAGAAGAATTCTTAACCATAAATTACTGGACTAATATCTTATTTATGTCGAACCTTAGTGAGGAATATGGTAACAAGACAATAGCGACAGGAACATGGTAAAAAATAAAATTAAAAAAAGGGAAAAAGTCATTAAAAAAAGAACTAATTCTTGAAAGCAGCATTTATTAAATCTGTAAACTGTTAAAAACAATTACCTGTAAAGTACAGTATTTTAACATGTTGTGCTTGAAGAAATATGTAATAAAATTCTATTATTTTGTAGGAAAATGTGAACAAGCTGAAGGATGAGATTGAAATCTGACTTTTATTTCTCTTTCTTCCCTCCTGTAGTGATCCGTATGTCAAACTTTCCCTGTATGTCGCGGATGAAACCCGAGAACTCGCCCTAGTCCAGACAAAAACCATAAAAAAGGTAAGTCGTGGATGACCAAATGGCACCTGCAGCATTCTGCCTCTTCTTCCTCACCTCTGCTGGAGCTTAGCATGAGCTCTAATTTGCTTTAACCTTATCAGATTAGCCATGCCAGGTCTAATGATGTCCTCCTACAGCTGCAGCACACAATTAATGTCTAGCTACTTACATTTGTCTCTCGTCACACACGCCCGTTTGTAACCCAAGTGCTTCAGGAAGAGGGTTTTGCTGTGCTTTTTACAAGGATGTTTGCCAAGCTCTTTTACCCAGGTGGGCTATTTTCAGGTGCAAATGTAACCACAGCAGGGGAAACGATTACTTTCCGCTTTGCAAACCTCACTCGGAAGATATTTCACAATGCCTTTCAACATAACTTCTTATTTATTACCTGCATTGTGGAATGATTTGACCTGAAAATCTAACATGGGACTTTTCTCATGAAGCTTTGATTGCTTGCTCAACAAGGTGCTTCCATCTTCCATATTATCAAGGAAGGCAGGCAGGCAGGCTCCCCCCCGTGCAGGCAGACATATGCTGCCAGTGGCCATGCTTGCCTTATAGGATATAAATAGCTGACAATACACTGCTATGTGGAGCAGAAAAAAGAAGAATCACTGCTCCTCTGTGGACTTTGTGTCTTTTAAGTGGGACACCTTTTCATCTTTGTTGCGGAGATAAAAGTTTTAGCTTGTGGCAAGAAGAATTTGTGTGTATTTTATTGTCCTCAGGGCCGTGGGTTCATTCGGTGATGCTTAGCAGAGATGAAAATGTTGCTAAGTTTATTAAATAGTATTGTATAACGTTTAAAGGACCAAAGGCGTAAGATCTCAAGACCATAAAATACTGAAAGTGTAATGTTTAGATGGTTATGATTTGAGTTACATTACAGAACATCAGGAGGGTACATTTTCACAATTCAGCATGTCTGAAAAGGAATAGGAAGAAGCAGTGCTAAACTTAAATAATGGTTTGGAGTGCATGAGAAAGTGTTAAGGAAAATGTAGCTGGTCATTTATTAATTAGCATATTGCACAACACAGCAGCAACAGAACCAATATTATAGCAGTAAGGAGCCGCTGATGCATTCATTGTAAACAGCAGCACGGCAATTGTAACACGCATGAGTTTCAAAGCTGAGTAGCGCAATCAACATTTTAAAGCTCATGCAGAAGTAGACAGCTGCTGGATGCTCATGAGTTAATTTAAGAAAAAGCATCAGGAGCTTTTAATGCTAATGTTTCTTGACCTGGTATTAATTAGAGATCCCGGCTTTGGCAACAAACTGCACTGTACCACTTGGTGGAAACATGGCTTATTGTGTTTTTTCTGTAAATCCTTTTGCATTCAGACTAACCTTGTGAATACTTTACGTTCCAGACTCTCAATCCCAAATGGAATGAGGAATTCTACTTCAGGGTGAGCGGTCATTGTTTGTTTTTTTTTCAATTGTTCCTTGTTGAGTCATACAGACCTGATCAAAATCTTAAGACCAGTTGAAAAATTGCTAGAATTTGCATTTTGCATTTTGCATATTGTAGCGCTACTTAAAACCTCATTAAGATCCAAATGTGCAAAGTGCAACTCCTAGCAATTTTTCAACTGGTTTTTAAAATTTTGATCAGGTCTGTATGTTAGGCTTCCTCTTTCCCCAAGATCCTCCACCATGGCGGCCTGTCTTTTGCACATTTTGATTTATGGCGCATGTGGTTGGAGTTTAGTTATTATTAGTTAAATTCCTTTTCTGTGACTGCACTCTAGTTTGTATTGTGAGAGCTTCACGGTGGCCGTGGATAAAATAATCACAGTTCAAGCCTACATTATTATGCGTTACAGATTAACTACAAGTGTTGCAAGGCTGTACATTAGTGCTGTATGCCAGCTGACATTATTAACACTTGTCCTATTGTTTTTGTTGCCAATGCAGGTGTGTCCTCAGAATCACAGACTTCTCTTCGAGGTGTTTGATGAAAACAGATTGGTAAGATTGAATCGTCCACCTCTTCATCAGGTGTTAATTGTCATCCCCGCCTGGCAACAGCTTCATTGTTTTACACCTCCATGCAATTATGCATTTTTTCCCCATTTGTTTTCTAACTATTTTTTACAAAACTCAGTTTCCATTGTACAAGACATGATGGTTTTTCCAGTAATGCTATGACTCTTTTTATCTTTTATGATTTAAAATCACCCAAATGTAATTTGATCATAAAACTGCCGTTGCCTGCCGGCCCTTACTACATTCTCAAGTAGCCCTTTGGAATCCCTTTACTTTATTTTTTACCACAGGAGTCATCATTCATCGACTTGAAATTAACGCCTTGCCAAATTTAATAACACTGGGTTTGAGAATTGCAACCTTTTTTGCCAGTAACAACAATCGTCCTTCTATGTCATTTTCTTAAGGAAAAAGCTAGTTTCATTGACTTGTGAAGCTAAGCCCCATTGCCATAACAACAAGATGTAATGTCAAGTGTTGGAGCAGTTAAAATAGCACACTTGATGATTAATTTACTAATTCACACATCTCCATTCACTTCTAGCCATCTTGAACCGAGATAGAGAAGACGAAAGTGTTTTTTTCTGTGCAAATGCTTTCACTGAAGCAGGTGTAGGACATTTACGATTTATTTCTTATGGTTTCTCAGTAACTTTAGAACCTGGATGGTCATTATGACGTTTGGTAAAACCATTAGTGGATGCATCCCAGGATACAATTTATGCTCCTGGCTGACGAGTGTCTTTTTGAGGAGATAATAAACATCAACTCCTGTTGTGGTTTTATGCACACATACAGCGTGTGTATATAGTGCACCAACAGCGTAGAAGGGGGGGATTGCTGGGATACAGCCTTCCAAGAAAAGGGCAGCTCACATACCCCCCCCCCCCCCCCCCCCAACAAGTAAGCGTTGTGTTGCAGTGGAAGCGGGATGACACATGAAAGTGGAGCTTAAGCAAGCCTCAAGCTCTCTCCTTATATGTCTGAGGAGGGGCTTTTCCAACCGTCTCTAGGTGCATGCGAGGACAGTGGCCTGCGTTATTTTGAAGGGCCTCTTTTGCGCTTATTGAGTTATGCTTTGTCCAAAAGGATGACTCAGATTTGGTATTGGCATGTGTGTTAGCATTTTAACAATCTTTACTGAATTGGTTCCCACCTGAAGCTTCAGATTATCAGTACCGTTTAGACAATTGAGTGCTTCCAAATTCATGTCAAAACAAAATATAAAATTACAGGCATCCCTCGCCACTTCGAATTTTGTGGTTTGACTCTAATATGGTTTTTCAAAAATACATTGATATAAAAATCATGCTGTTTTGTGGTTGAATACTATTATTAGTCCAAAACTACCCCTAAGGGATAGTCCGGATTTTTTGACAGCAGCAGGCTTTTGTTTCAGGTTTGAATTACCTCACAACAGGTACAATAGTCACTAATAACAATCCCTCATAAAAAAAAAAGGGCTACTTTTGGAACAGTCACCCACGCAAAGATGAAACTCAACTCTGAACCCATGATGTCACCATCTGTCCGGTTTTCTATGTTCTAACTGCAAAAACATTCCATTCATAAATAAGGAATCCTACTTCGCCGAAATTCACTTATCACGGTCGAGTCTGGGACCAGTTAACCGCAATAAACGAGGGATTACTGTATATAAAAACAGTGTTGTGCATTGTTTGAATTCAGCTGGTTATGTCATTGGCAACCTGGGCTTTGTGCCATCAGACCACACATTGGCATTTTGTTTCTTTTATTCGCAACACAAGACTCCTGTTTCATAGTTTTGTCAGTATTTCCCTTCTGAAGATGCCCTCTTGTCCACTAATCGGAATTTACATTTTTGTACGATGTTGTCTGCTCCCTTTTGCACTGTCAAGCGTCTTGGTTGTCTGCTTTCCTTTTTGTGACGCAGTAGGTGACGTACTGCAGGCCGAACCACTCGCCAATACAGTCACGCTAATTTTTAGTACACAGTGGCTTTCAAATGCCAAGCTATCTACAGAGAGCTTTGTCAATTGTGTGCTTGGTTCTGGAAGACCTCCCTTAGTCATTTTGGCCCAAAGGGCAAAGTACTGTAAAAGCCCAATTTCCTTTGCTGATTCATTGATGTATCATGTTTATCAGTCACAAGTACACTGCAAGTGCTCAGGCACTTGATTTGTGGACAAAAATAGCATCACTGAACAGAGAAGCCTAGAAAACCAGCATTTGTGCTTAAGTTCAGAGGAAACTACAATATCTCTCCACACATTTAGCCCTCTTTGCTTTATCAAAGTTGTCTATCTTGGTGTATTTTTAATCATACCTTCTTTTGCATCTTCCAAGCCAAAATAATTACTTTTGTGGGTCATCCAGAAAAAGAACGAGATCACTGTGTGACCGGGTTAGGGTAGCGCTTCTCGGCTATCCTAAACTCTCTCTACCAGTTAGCACTTGAGGGTAGCATTGCATTGCAACAGCACATGTTCATGAAGGCGTGGTGGGGGGGAGGGGGTCATTTGTAGTCACGTGACACGACAGGCAACCCCTCTGTCACCCTGGAAACCAGGAACGCTGGCCACTCTTGTCCAATCATGTCAGGAATGCTGGGCTGTCACTGGGCTCGGGCTATTTCTGCTGTCTGTCGCAAGTGCAAGGTAGCGCTGAGAGCTGACACAGACCCGTCTTTATTTTGTTTTTATCGCTTTTATCTTAAAGTTGTATGTTTACTAGCAGCTGCCCTAGTTTTTGTAGTGGGACTTTCTTTTTTCCCCTTACTTGTGCAAGGAAAGTTGTGGAAGGGATTTGAGGTGGGTGGGGCCTAGTGGGAGGGGGGTTGGAGAGAGGAGGAAAACTGGGGATCAGTCATCAAGCCAACCAAAAGAGCAAAGTCCATGACTCTTGGAGAGAGGAGCCAGAGCAGACAACCGAACTGTCTTCTGGAGGGAACAGAGGCTTGTGGGACGGGAAGGGAAAATGGCACGTCTGCGTCTGTATTTCGGCTCCAACCGCAGTAACACTGCTCCGGAGATACTGGAAGGAGACACAGAGGAGCAGCAGGGAGACAATGAAGTGGCCACAGCACTTCACCCTCAACCACCTTTTGCATTAAGTCCTTCTCAGGATGCTGCTGTGCAACCAATTTCTCCAAGGCCTTTTGGTTTACGCTCGGAGACATCGCTTAAACGCAGCTCTTCTATGTTCATACCTCAGCTTGCAGCGTATGCCGAGCCGCGTCCCACGAAAAGCTCCTCCATGCACATCTCCCTACAGCGCTTGGGAGCAAGTAATGGAGATTCCAGTGACCCGCCACCCTGCTATACTCCTCCGGGACCTGCGCCTGCTTACACAGAAGCATCGAATGAAGCAGATGTTCCACGCCAACCTCCTCCGCCATACAACAGCCCAGATTTTCTCAACAATTTGCAAACATTTGTGACAGAGCCAAACTTGCCAAAGCGTCGGGTCTTCAGCATTGGTTCTAATGGACATACTGTGTACCGCAGAAGCCAACCTGGTATCAGTGTTGGCGGCATTCGTATTCGAAGCAACTCAACTGATGGTTCTGACATACAGCATCTTCGGATTTCACCATATGGCTGTTCTGGCTGGACTGTACAGCAGCAGGCCCCCAGTTGTAATAGTGGAACACAGCGACTTGTGTTTCAGCTTCAGCAGAACCAAGAGCTGAACCAGGGCAGGCAGCAGTCAGACGCATCCCAAGAGGAGTGCACCAATGTTGGATTTGCTCGATCAAGCAGCAGCCATCTGGCCCGCTACCCCAGAATTCGACTGGAGGGAGGCTCATCTCCGGTTTTGCTGGAAAACGAATCAGACAACGAACCACTGAACGAGACAGCCAGTCAAAAGAGCCAACCTGTAGAGGAGAATATCAGAAAGGAAGCTAGATCGAATGGTTGTACTTTTAAAATCACTGGCGATCCCCCGCAAAGGCAGCCCCATTTCAAGATATACTTTACCCCGGGTGGAGGTGAGGATCCAGACGTGGTTTTTGGCAGCAATTCCTCGGCAAATAATTCAGAGGTAATGCTTGTTTGGAAAAATAAATTGCATTGATTGAGGATTTTTTTTGTGCATAGTGGAACAACTACAGTATACTATGGATAGACCCACTGAGTTCATTTTGGAATGAATGGCAGAAATCATGGGGGATGTATTTATTTTCCATTTACTGACATTTGCAAAGCAGCTGGTGTTTCACTTCATCATATTGCCTCGGATGAGGAGTGTTCTGCAAGATGGGTGATGACATTCTAGTGAGCTAACACATATCTTACCATATACAACAGCGAGGCTCTGAAATTTCATACAGTGGTCAATTCAGCAACAATGGTTTGTGGTTAAATTCTCTGTACACACTTGTTGCGGTTGGTTTCACAGATACACAACACTAAAGTTTGCTGGTAGGCTCAACAGTAGCCAGTGATCTTTGAAACAGTCTATCTTTAGACCGTCTCAAGTGTGCCAGCCTGATTTTGACAGCAAGCAGGCTGTATGCTTTCTCTGGCTGTGTGCAAGTATTCTCCTGGATTATAGCATCTGCTATCATGGGTTAAGATCCCTGACCAGGGAAAATTAAGATGTTAATCTATGTGTAATTCCTTATAATCTTTTTGTTTTTATTTATTATGTATAGTTGTGGAGTTTTTTTTTTTCCAATTTTAAACCATAATCCACCTGTATCTCGACTAACATTGTAAATACTGTCATGTGCCCCCACACCAGGGCATTCCATTTGTCACGCAGCAACCCCCAAATAGACTTTAATGACAGGTCTTCCCCAAATCCTGCAGTGGGCCTTTTTTAAAGGCTGCGAAAACCCTGCTTGTGCCAACTAGACTGGCGCACCATGCCGTGCCTGGACCACTCATTCTTCAGTGGACATTTAGCAAAGATTTTAGGATCTAGGAGGAGGGTTTTCTGATGAATTTAGGGTCCAATAGTAGTAGGTTTGTTTTATTGTGAAAGCTTACTTTCTGTCAGATAGATGGGGAAAAATATCTTGGAAAGCTGAAGAATAAATTAGAGCTACGATTTTGGGGGTGGCAGCCAAATGGAGGCCCAGGCAAATCCCAGATCGATTAACTAATGGAGGTAAAGTGTGTCTTAACACTTTAAAATTGCAAGACAAGTAATTCTTCTGCTATTGCAGTGCAGTTGGCACACACAGTCGCAATCTATGCATCTGGAAATTGAAGTTCAGGATGTGTTCAGGGTTTATTAGAGAGATACTCGCACATTCTAACAAAAGGGACAGGAAGGAAACTCGGAAACTACATTTAGTTGTTATTTAGAGAGATCCTTTTTAGCGTTCCAGTCGCTAACAAGCCATATGCCGCTGCCCCTTTCGGCCCTCATCCCTCAAGCTCTTGGTCATTCACGACACCCTCCCAACCCTGAGTGTAACCTGGCCCTGGTAGGCAGCTGCATGGCTCAACTGTGACCCTTTGATGACTCTGCAATTATAGCCCAGCGCATTCACATACCCACAGCTTAAAATGCTCCCTGTGTTAAAGCACAGACAAAACAGCTGTGTCTCCCTTGAGTGCTGTTGTGCGGGGCAGTTTATTGCTGTTGTTTTATTGTGTTTCGACATGACATTTCCAGGTCGAGGTTAAATCCTCAAGAGTGACTGAATTGGTACTGAAAGTATCACTCACTTGCTTGTATTCTAGGACACCAAGTGTTCGGTTGATTCCGTGACACATGACGGGATGACGTAACTTAACACTCTTCCTTGCTTTTGTTCCTCGGTCCTAGTTAGAATGGAGTATATGATTCACTGTTTTTGGAGTCACTCAGTAGATTTTCTGATTGGTTTAGGAAATAAAAGCAGATACTATGATAGCCTTTTCCCAGCTGAAGAATTGTTCAACTGTGTGTGTGATTTTGGGTGTGTAAGAGATTCACACATCTCTGTTGACATAGCTGCACATTAATAACCGAGCATTGACTCACCTTTCAACATTAGATTCTAGGGCTGTTAAAAGTGTTATGCCATGCTTGAGGATGATGAGGTTGGTTATGCCTGGCCCCCAGTTACCCTTGCAAATATTGCAGGCAGCCCTCAGGAGGGTGTTTGACGAGATTATTTGCCATAATGCAGGCATATTCTCACTGGATATAAACTGATCATAATGCTCACTGATTTTGAATTTTTCACCCTGTTTCCACTGTTTCTATTTGATTCAGTTCAGAACTAAATGCTTTTTCTGGCGTTTCTGT
Source organism: Dunckerocampus dactyliophorus (assembly GCF_027744805.1). Classification (NCBI taxonomy): domain Eukaryota; kingdom Metazoa; phylum Chordata; class Actinopteri; order Syngnathiformes; family Syngnathidae; genus Dunckerocampus; species Dunckerocampus dactyliophorus. Next base: position 17,293,663 of record NC_072835.1, on the reverse strand, counting down.
TGTCAAGGATGCCAAAATTACCCCAATTTTCAGTTCGCCTTTCTTGGGATGCCAGACACAGTGTTAGCACTTGTGAAGCAAGGAGCTAGACTCGCCACGGTCTAGTGAATGGTGACAGAAATTTGTCACTTCTACGTTACTTGGGAATCATATTAATGACATTAAAATTAAACCAATGACACACTGATAAGTAAATAAAATGAATGGAACTTTTGAATTGATTTTTTTTTTCTTGATAAAAGAAAATAGATAAATGAGACCACGGGGGGGAAAATAGTATCTTAAAGGTTGGACAAGTTAGCAAACAACAGTGGATGAGTTATGAAAGTGTTAAAGAAATATGATATTGTGATCTACCAGTTGTTATTTCAATGATTGAAAACATATTGAAAAAGAGGGGCCAATACAGTATTTATGTAGCAGACCCATCCATAGTCCCTACATTCCCTGCAGTTCCAAAGACGGGCCCCTGCGCCACACGCCACACAGCCATGCGTGTTTCACCAAGAAGGCAAAGTGCTGCCAGGCGATGGAGGATTGTGTCCAAGCTCTGCCTTGGTTGTTTCTGTCGCGGGTCAGGGTTGTGTTGCATTGTGAAGGGGTTTATGCGGCTTTGAGACCTCCATTGCATTGCACAGTGATACGAATGCGGTGTTCCACCCCTACTTGCCTGTGCGACGAATACTTCACTTTTGTTGACCTCTTGTATTTGATTACCGAATAAATACATGCCCCAAAAAACACTTCCTGACTTTCACTTTTAATGCGCACCCCTACTCGCTAAATATAACAACCATGTCGCTATATTGTCAACACGGTTCTCCTCTATGTATGAGGTGTTACAGTATGTATCCAAAATTATGGTCACAACAGTGCCATTATTAATGTTGATGATGATGATGAATGGTAATGGTGATTAGGTGATTCGGTGCAGACAAGTCCAAACATTTGTGTTTTGATCTGACAAATCTTAAGTAACTTTGGTCAAATGTAGAATTACTACAGCTTCTGCTTGGGCATTAACACGGTACTGCGGCTGTGTAACTACCCTAGTGTTTACTGATCTAAAATGGACCACTGTGAACTGAACTGTACCATTTGGAACTCTGGTTAAATGTACCAGCCGGGTTTCAACAGTATTACGAATGTAAATTTTCAAATAGCATATCTTGCAATGTGGTTCCTAGCTCAGACTGAGAAACAGCTAAGCGGCTCAAACCAATGTCAATGAAGGCTGCCATCTAAATAAGTTATGTCGCACATACAGGCCTCTACCAAGAATGGGCTTTTCCACATCGGACAGGTAATCTTTGCCCCTCCTCCAAAAGGAGGGGCGGCTGCAGCTCAATCATTTGCTTTCATTTTCTCCTCTTTCCCCTTTTCCAGTCTGCGTTAATTACGGCAAAGGGATGGACAAATCTACAGGTTTCCTTTTTATTTGAATCACAAGCCTTTCCTGGTTCCTTCCTGTTGTCACATCAACAACACTTTTCTTCCTCTGTTTGGTTAATGTGGCTTTTGTGTTGCAGTTGGATGTTCTTCTTCTCTGGGTTTTTGTGTTCCAATAGCAGAGGCCTGTCCATACGCAAAACCTAGACTGGACTGGACACCTGTATAAACTATGATAAGATCCTGATAGGATGACATTTTTCCAAACATAATAAGTATGTATTAGAGGTTATTTTTGGATTTGACTTGACATAAAACTAATTATCTTGGTCTCTGACACAAAATTCTGCTGGGTTTTCTGGTCCGCTTGGCATAAACTGTGTACCTTCACCATTATTTGTGGTTTTCCCCTCTCTACCCCTGTTGGAAGTGTAAATCCCTAAATTATCGCTGAACTAAAGCTACAGATACTCACCCTTTTTCATCTTTTCTAGACCAGAGATGATTTCCTGGGACAAGTTGATGTTCCTCTTAGTCATTTGCCGGTGAGTTTTTTTTTTTTTTAATCTTTTTTTTTTGTTGTTGTTTTTTATCTTTTTTCTTTATTCCTAATCTGCAATTCTGCTTAACCTTTGGCAAGCCCAAACCGTCGCTAGTGTGAGAAAGGACACACAAGTAGCTTCTTGTTGTGCTTCCAACAGTTTAGCACTCCCAGTTTGGAAACACAGTTGCGAGTCTAGAATGTAAACAGAGGCAACTGAGATTAAAAATCTTTAACAAGAGCGACCTGGGCCAAGTGGCAACAGCACAATATGAAACATATAACCATATTACAGACAAAATACTGTACTTTACTATGCACACATTAAAACAGTGTATCATATAGTTAAATAAAATATTCTGCAAAATCCACTCAGTAGCACCCTCCGGAAAGTTGGAAAAAAAATGGCACTCATCACCGGTGCATCTGATTGACATGAAATCCATCACACGTGTTCATCATGACAGGACGCATGAAAAAGTCTCATAAAGCCATTCCGGGAAATGGGAAGGAAGTTGGTCATTTTGGTTGGTATGGACATATTACTTGCAAATCTGAGCTTTTTTTGTAGTTTATTTGAAATTATTCTCTTTGTATTACTATTAGATAGTACTAAATACTAAAGTGAGTGTTTTTATATATATATATATATATATATATATATATATTTTTAGTAATAAGATCTTAACAGTTGAACATTAAATGCATAGCATGGCTAGCTGATGCCACTTGTTTTCTTTAGACCACAAGCTAGTCAACTGAATCAACAGCGCCTCTGCTGATTGCGGCTAAGTGGTGCACTTAATTTTGCCTTCATTGCTTCTAAATGCAATAAATTGATCCTGCACAATCAACCATGGTATACTGCCCTATATGTGGCTCCTATTAGATAATGGAATTAGCTGTTACGTAGTATTGAAAGCCAGTTAATTCACTTCTCACACCTCTAAAAAGTCGTACAACGTGTGGTTAGAATGTGTAGGGCGGTTTGGCTCTGACTGAAAACAGCAGAAGACTGCTGGGATTGATAAAATAGCATTTCTGTTTTTCAGCTTGTAACAGGAGAATCGAAGCGTTGAGTAACGTTTCCATGAGGGTTGCACACAAAGCTGGAGGCCTTGCAATAGGAACCATAGCTTTTTGCCAATTGTAATGTTTTTTTTACTTTATTTGCAGACAGAGGATCCCACAATGGAGCGTCCCTACACGTTTAAAGACTTCCTGTTGCGCCCCAGAAGGTTAGTTTAATCTAGATGTGACAACCAAACACAAATAACTATATAATAAATCATTTCAACCCTGCTTATTATTCTCCAGTCATAAGTCCAGGGTGAAGGGTTACCTACGTCTGAAGATGGCCTACCTACCCAAACAAGGAGGGCAGGAGGAGGAAGCTGGAGAGATGAGGGAGGAGGCTGAGGTGAGCTCCCTGCTGCTGTTTTTTGTTGATGTAGTTTCAAGTGCAGGCTCCGCATTACCTCAGGCATCCCAGTTGCTTGCTAATCATGATCTGGAAGATTCCAGTGTTTATGATTTGCTTCCACATGGAGAAACGGATGAATGAAAGTCTCAAAGCTTCAAGACAAACAGTGCTAAACTGAAAGAAATGTGAGTTGTTTTTTTGACAGAGGATGAAGACAAGTCAGGGTCAGTCTTCTTTTTAAATTATCGCTGATTATTTTCCATGACCATTGCTGCGGCCAGAATCCACATCAGGATCTGGAAGAGCCATCTAATTTTGCTCCTTTTGTTTGAGAAACAGAACCCAGAAAAGAACAGTGGAACCTCGGTTTTCGTCATTGATCAGTTGCAAAATGTCAGACGAAACATACGAAAGCCCAGTCAATTTTTCCCATAAGAAATATTGTAAGTCCATTTAATTTGTTCCAGACACCCAAAAATATTAACACAAAAGTTATAGTTTCACATGCAGCGAAATACATATACAAATAAAAAATGCACAAATTCCTCTAACTCTCTCAAATACGCAGTCCACTTGTACACCTCATCAATGCTTTAAAGGAGGAAGGAAGGAGACAGATACAGAGTTGTTCATCTTTCTGTATGCATTCAATAAACAAATAAACGACAGACATAATGAAGATGAAATGATTCCCTGTCTGTGTAGTGTCCCAACTCTACAAGAACCTCTGTCCATTCATCACAGAGTCACCAATGCCTGGATCAGCATAACTCCTAACATTACGAGCATATTATAGATCCTCCCGATTTGTTATAAGAATGCATCCTTTATTGTCTGGATACTTTGGGTCTTGTTTAAAAGGCTCCTTACACACAGCCACCATCTCACTTGTGTTGTTGGTCTGACACTACCTTAGAAGGTATGAAATTGCTGGGTCCACTCCATCCCGACCATTTCGTGCCTTTCTCAAAGGACATTGTCAAAGCAGATCGAGGGGGAGAACGGTTGCTGCACATTTGAATGTTTGCAACCTCTTGTCAACCGTGGAACCATTTGCATACAGCCCCTTTTAATAATTGTGACAAAATCCATTTTGCCTTAAGTCGACAATTGTGACTTTCCTTTTTATTTTAGGGCTGGGATGAGTCTGCAGACTCGGGCTCGCAGCGCCCCCAGCAGATGCTACCGCCACTTCCTCCAGGCTGGGAAGAGAAGGTGGACAACCTGGGACGCACCTACTATGTTAACCACAACAATCGCTCTACACAATGGAAACGGCCCTCCAACATGTATGCTTCAACTCATTGTTTTTGGGTTTACCATACGACTGCAATGCTACTATAAATAATGACTACATTAAATCTTCGTTCTACTTAAATGGACATGTTGACAGGCTTTCTACTGATGATTTTTATGAGCTGTGTAGAGCCTTCATTTGCATTCAATTTAGTAAGGCCTTCTTTTGTATTCCTTTCTAAGGGATGTGATTTCTGAGACAGAGAGTGACAATCGTCAGCGTCAGATCCATCAGGAAGCACATCGCGTTTTCCGTTCGAGACGCCACATCAGCGAGGACCTGGAGAACGAGCACCTCGAACCACGAGAAATTGACAATGTGAGAGTGGATTCTGCACACACACACACCCACACGCGCACACACATCAATTTATGTGCCGTATTGACCTGAATGTAGAAGGTATTTTTTTTCCTCTTGAAAAAGTGGAAAAAGACAGGTCGTCAGAATCTACAGCTTTATGCAGCCAAACATTTTTTCTTGTTATTTCATTGATATTTAAATCGTGACTAATTTGGTATTTAAAATGTTTTTCCAATACTGCTTTTGAAAAAGAGAAGTATTCAGAGTCAATACAGTCAATATAATATTATTTTTGTAATGGTTTGATCTCCTCCTGTAGTCTTGGGAGCTCATCACAGAGGAAGACACTAATGACAGCTTGGCTCAGTCCCTTCCGGGCCCGTCCTCCATGCTCACGCCACAACCCCCGCCGACGCCCGTCTCCCAGGAGTTCTCTGATGACTTGAATCTGAGGCTGTCGCTCACCTCCGACACTAATGGGGAAGTGGCGGGACCCAGCTCGGTTCTGGTGAGACATTCACATTGTACTTCAGACTTTACAATGGCAAAGAAACTGAAAAATGTGCATCTTAAAATCGCACTTCTGCATAGCTCGGGTGAGCGTCAAAGGATTGCGCTTTGCTTTTTCTTTAGCCTTTTTTGCCACACTTATTCCAACAGAAGGACCACCATCAACAAGGAGCGTTAAGAGAAGAACAGGAGAAGATAAATGATCAGTTAGAGCACAGTGTTTCATAGTGGATAACTTCTTTTTACACTTGCATGATGCATACAGCCATGGAAAAAAGTATTAGACCACCCTTGTTTCTTCAGCTTCGTGTTCATTTTAATGCCTGATACAACTAAAGGTACCTCTGTTTGGGCAAGTATAACAATGACAACAAAATCCAAAAATATTTTGGTGGTGCAGTGCTATAGCTATTTTGTAAGAACTTAAGTGATTTTGGTTATTAATAAGAAAACCATGGAAGTTGCTAAAGATATCAGCTCTTAAATTAAAATCTTATGAGCTAATTTATTATCATCATTATACTGGTCCAAACAAAAGCACCTTTAGTTGTACCAGGCATGGTCTAGTAATTTTTTCCATGACTGTACAGTATAATGTTAAAGTAAAAAATAATGTTTGTTTTACGCCTTCATCATTAATGTTGAGACTGAGAGTTCATGTCTATTAATTACAGTGGTTAACTTATTTTTACACTGAAGAATGTTAAAAGTTACTTACAAGGTTTTATGATGGCAGCAGCTTGACACAGGAACTTATTATTAGTGTTTTTGCATCTAATATTAACAGTAGTTTACTTATTTTGACTTCGCTTTTGTGTTAGGCCTTTGTCATTAAATTGATTATTGTTTTTACATCAAATATATATATAAGGGTTGACTTATTTTTACACTAAACAATGGTACTTCAAAATGTTCTCCCCAGTTTGACCCTGGAATGGATTCTTTTTATTTCTATTACTTTCTATGTGTTTGACTTTAGAGGTATTTAATTGCGAAAACTGTCTGTCTCGGCAGACCCAGCTGTCCAACAGACTCCGCTCCTCCAGTATGACAGATGGCGTCAGCGATCAAGCCCAGGCTCCTCCTCTTACGGTACATATTTCCCAACCCTCGCATTTCCGCCTGTCCCGTCTTGCTTGTGTGACTTCCTCCCTTTCTGTTTCATTATGTCAAGCACACTCAACTTTCCTGTCCTTTTTGTCTCCATGAATGCTCAAGGCATGTGGGTGTCTTGATCTCCTTCACATCTCCAAAATTGTGGGTGTACAACACATTTAAATTGTCCCTTTTTCCACCCCAGGCAGGTGTTGCTAACTCCTCACTTTTCCTTCCCCCGATTGTCGCTGTTCATTCCTTTCTTCTTGCCTCACTAGGATTACCGCACAGCTTCCTTCCCCCCTTTTTAGCTGACTTGCAGCAGCATTTAAGAGAAACGCTTACACCCTGTAGCCGTGTGCCAACAATGTGACCACTCCACTCCAATTGAAGCCAGTATATATCAAGTCAACAACCGCATCTGAGTCACATGAGTCTGAAGTGTGTCATGCAGTTTGAGTCACAGGGCTGTCGAATGAAGGAATAGTACAGGTGCTGATGTCAGCCTTTTCCTCGGTGACAGTGGCCTCGTAAACAAGCCATTAGTGGGATTGTGTAATCTGTTGGAATTCGCTAGCCTAGGAAACAGGTTAGAATCACTCGACATTGTTAAGGTCAGGGGGTGTTCAGGTTGTGTGAGTCAGGCCTCCCCTGAGAAGCACCAGAGGACTTCAGGGAAGGTGCAGCAGCTTGAGAAAAATAGAGAAAAACATAATTTGCAAAGCTCCTAAGGCAGGGGTGTCCAAATGTTTTTCACAGAGGGCTGGATACTGAAAAATCAAACAATGCAGAGGGCCACTTTGATATTTTTACATATGCTTTTAATATAGTAAAAAAAAAAATGTGTGTGTGTGTGTGTGTGTGTGTGTGTGTATATATATATATATATATATATATATATATATATATATATATTACATTACATTACATTACATTACATTACATTACACTCAAGTAAATACAGCATAGTATATATGTCTTTGCTGAAGTGTGAGGTGTGCTTGATTAAAAAGTTTGGTTATATTTAAAGGCTAATATTACAACTAGCTTTCTGACATCCCTTTTGGCTTTTTCTTGCATAATCCATCCATCCATTTCCGATGCCGCTTTTCCTCATTAGGGTCGCGGGGGTATGCTGGAGCCTTCTTGCATAATCAAATCAACCAATCAGAACTGATTTCTCCTCCCTGCCACCCACCCACCTCACAGTCAATACACTGCAATTGATTTCCCTCTATAGATCTCAATAGCTTCCCCCATCCCTAACCCCACCAAGACGTAATCACAGCCTTTTGTCCCTTCAGCCTTTACCATGCTGCTCCCAAAATTCTCTCCCTCACCACCCTCCCATTTAGGTCTAATAACAAAACGGTGAACTAAAAGAGCATCTTCCATTGTTGTCTACCACCAGCAGAGATCCCATTCCAGAAGAACAAGAGCTCAAACAGTCTCAGGTGGTGAGGATGCCATGGTAATGTCTATGTTTATATACAGTATCAACCCTCTACAGCTGCCCTTTAGCAAACAATGTGAAAATATAATCACCTGCGTCCAAATTGACCTCATTTATCAGGGTTATTCAACTAAATTGTTCCAGAGGCCATATTTTCTATGACAATTGGCATGCACCACTTTGGGAACCTATATGACAGTAGCGCTCTGTTTTTTTTAAGAACCTACTGCCAAAATGACTATAGAGATCCTCTATGTGAGTTGTGCATTGCTGTTTATAAGGACCTACTGCCAAAATTCTAATGAAAAATCATCTATAGTCATCCCTCGTTTATCACGGTTAATTGGTTGCAGAAGTAAATTCAGCGAAGTAGGAAATTGGAATATTTTTGTAGTTGGAGCATAGAAAACCTGTGGGTTACGCCTGCATTATTAGGATTTTTTTTAGGGATTATTATGGCTGTTGTGAGATTTGTCGTGAGAATTCAAACTTGCAATAAAAGCCTGTTGTTTTGGTGATCAGGTCTGGTGTTTGTGTGTCTCACCGAACATTACAATAACATTACTGACACCTACTGACCATTATGGAATACTACATCAACATCTTTGCGTCTTTTGAATGCCTTATATTTGCATACGCAAATATGTTTTGACTAATAATAGGCCGCATTCAACCACAAAAGAACATGATTTATTAATTGACATATTTTTGAAAAGTCGTGATAAGAGTGAAGCCTCAAAATTCAAACCGCAAAGTGCTGAGGGATGACCGTATATGACAGTAGTGTGCTGAGGTTTATAGGAACCTGCTGCCAAAGCGCGAGTCAAATATCCTTTATAAGACTAGATCGCTCTGCTGTTTTTGAGGACCTAATGCGAAAACGTTAGTCAGAGGTCCTCTACATGACTGCTGTTCTTAGGAACCTCCTGCAAAAATGTATTTGAACTGAATTCGTGGACCAGGGTCTGACATGGTTCATGGGTTGGATTTGGCCCGCAGAACGCCAGTTGAACAGCCCTGTCACATAATGTTTCATGTATTTTGTTCTTGTTGTTTTCTGGTTTTACCATGCATTGTTAAATTCCAGAATGTTGTAAAACACTATGTAGACGCTTGATGAGTCAACAAACTGTTGATACTGTATTGTGATGCAATTTTGATGTTTTGGCCCACCCCGACCTGCCATTAGGAAATTCATATGATAACTCCCTCCTCATGTCCTCACAATGTCGCTTGTCGCTTTGACTGATTTTATTTTTGCTTTCTCTGGGCCAGTCTCCCACAGCGACCCCTTTCAACTTGACCACCCCGGGCCTGCCCCCTGGATGGGAGGAGAGGAAGGACGCCAAGGGGAGAACTTATTACGTCAACCATAACAACCGCACTACTACCTGGACTAGGCCAATTGTGCAGGTACAGCAGGTCAGAAGGCAGGAGCGGATCTTACCTTGGCCCCGTTGTGGCGTCAATTCTCTGTTCCCACTTGTGTTTGCTGCTTCACAGTCTTTTTTCCTTCTATCCAGTCCTCCTCCTGGTGTCTTCCTTCTCTTGTCTAGCATTTTCTGACTCTGGACTGGAGCCACATCTTCTCCGTCCCATTTGTCCCACTTGTCTTGCCATGTTTTAATGTCTATGTGTACGGCAGATGTGATGTGGAAGTGAACCTACTGTGGATCGAATCTCTCTCTGAAAAAAATCCAAAAATTCATGACTGCCTTTCAACACTTGATGGTTGTGTTATATCTGTTTATCGTCATCATTGTCTGTTTCCCATCTGTTGACATGAATGCCCAGAAGGAGGTGATCCCGTCAAAAGCATTCTATAACTGAACTAGTGTGGCACTCAGTAGACCTCCGCCAAGGCTGAACAATGCTAATTTGGATCTGCAACAGATTGTTGTAGTTGTTGCCTAATCCACCTAACTAGCAAGCAACCTCCTTGGCAAAGGCATTTTCAAATGATTTGTCAATGGTGTATTGACCATTTTCCACTGCACGGTACCTTCTTGCTCTATGTGACACTTTTCCATCGGCAAACCAAACAAGGTACTACCGTATTTCTAGTACATGTACTGTATTAATGTAACATTTGAGGGCATTTTTGGACGCTGCAGTATTAGACTCCACAGGTCACACATTGCTGCATCATTGCTGCATCACCTCTTGGATAAAATACGTTCTTTAGTGATGAGCAATACCATATTTTTTTTATTCAATATAATATTGATTAATTTTATGCCAGTAACATATTAAAAATATGAAAGAATGTGTTATAAAAATTATTTTTATGGCATTGTCTGTAATACCGATTACTTTTTTTGGGCATTTTTATATCAATATAACATAACAACTACTGGCTGTCTTTCATAACATATTAGTAATAACAAATTCTAATACTATATTTTTACACAATGTAGCCCAGGGGTGTCCAAAGTGCGGCCTGGGGGCCATTATCGGCCATCGGATTTTTTTTTTTTTTTTAATTGGCCTGCGGCACATTATAAAAATATAATTTACCAAGAAGACTCTTAAAAAAAAAAAAAATTACATTTGCAGTAATTTTACAAGAATAAAGTCAAAATATTAAGACAAAAAAAGTACCACAAAAAAGTCTGAATTTTACAGGTATTACTTTATAATATCTTGAAAAATATTTTATAATACTAGAATTTTAGTAGCGTAAAGTTGAAATATTAAAGAAAAAGAGACGTTATATTTTTTATAGTCTCAATAGAGTGGAAAACCGACCACCCCACACCGATACAAGTAGAGCCGATGCTGTGCAATGGAAAAGCGGCATCAGTTACTGTATGATTACCACCCAGCTCCGCTCACCATGTTCCTGCCTAACTTAACCTCAAAGGTGCTTGTCTCCCTCTGGCAGCTGACTGAAGATGGACCCAGCACCTCTGCAGCGGCAGTGGCAGCATCAGGAGGAGCCTCAGCCCTGGCACCTACCCCTTCCTCCTCCTCCTCCTCTTCCAATGTTTCCAACAACCACCTCCATGAGCCCCAAGTCCGACGACCTCGTAGCCTCAGCTCCCCCACTGTCACCCTTTCTACCCCCTTGGAGGTGAGAATTAGTCACCAGTGCCCATACTGCACTCCTTATTTTCATCCCTTACCCTTAAAATAGCTTTTCCGTTCATTCCTATAACCATTTGCAACTCCTTACAAGAGGGATCCTCAACTGTATTCACACTTACATAGGAATGAGTCCTATTGAAAAATGCATATATCTACTGTTCCCTTTCAGTCTTTCAGGTTTTGATGCTGCTCACCATTCACCATTTACCAACCCATCTTCACGACAATGTCATTTCTTCACCAGAACTGCATGGTTGAGCTCCTTGTTAACGTGTTAAAACTTGCAGTCTGGGAATGAATAAAACTAGAGAAATAGGGCAGGCAATGTTCAGATAAGATCATTATTTCTCGCTGGCTGCCTGAAATTGCTACACAACTACAGAGAGAAGTGACCTGACGGAAGTTTAATTAAGATGTGTGTAGGTGTGTGGCTGTGTGATAACAAGACACCGTTGAAGTGAAGAAAAAAATAGCAGAACATAATTACAGCATCCAGTTTAGGAAGGAGAAGTATGGGGATTAATTAATGCAATGTCTCGTTCTTGTTGAAGTTCAGATCAGTACGTGATAATGACTTATAACTTTGTAATTGCTTATTAGATTTAGACCTCAATGTATGGTCTTTAAAAGTTTATAAGAGCACACAAACCTATAACTGTGCAAGGTCAGTATTTGAGCTCAGAATGTTCTTGAGGATTTGATACAGCAGACGCATGGAACTCAAACGCTATTAGTCATGTGTCACCATTTTGCCATCTACTGCACTGATAAATTAGCATTTTAGCACAGTTAATTGTCATTAAAGTGCAAAAAGATATCATGCAAGTGACTGATAGCCCTTTAAGCGCCAAAGTGGCAAAATTGCTGAGTTTAACAAGCCATTTCAGCAAATATGGTGCCTCATGTAGTTAATAATTTACACGAGGAGATGGCGGACATCTGTAGCTTCAATCTGAGCAACATGTGTGGGCGTTTCTATGCAAAGTTTATAGACTTGAAGCCCCTTGCGCGTGCGGGAGCGCGTCCGCTTGCCATGACAGTCCACACGCAGCATACTTGAGCCGATGCTTTGCTAAACTGTGTTTGGGGTAGCAGGAGGGGACTTGGTGGGTTGTCAAAACACCACTAATGGGAGACTCGTCCGTGGGAGACTCCTCTGCAAAAAATACATTGATAATAGATAGATACAGAGTATTCACAGGCATATTAGATAGATAGCTTGATACTTAATATCTATGTAATAATAGCAGTAATAATGGCGGTGCAGGCAGAGGTGGTGTTCATTTACAGATCCCGCTGCAAATGACGATGATGATGGCTGGGTTTGCTTGAGAGATGAGGAAGAGTATCACAAGTAGATCAAACATTTTTTTGAGCCGGTATCGTGGAGACAGGGATCCGACAAATTCTGAGCCTGGTGACGTCATAATATGCACATTAGATGAGTACATTTACTCCCATCACATACTTTGGGACATACTGATGAGTTTTAAGTACAACTTTTAACGAGAAGGTCCCATTTTTGTTTTCCTCATTAGAGATGCTCAGTATCGGCTTTCTTATCCATGTCCGACATGCCGATATTGTCCAGCATTTATTATCAATAACGATGTCAACCGATATCGATATTGGCAGCAGCTGTTACCTCAAACTGAAGTCCGAGTCCAGAATTCCAGACTGCAGACATAGTGACCTAGCAAACGCTGTTGCTCTGTGGAGCATGGTGCAGTTTGATACGGTTTTCAGTCACGTGCCAATATCAATAAATCATAAAACTATATCATTTTTATACCAATATCGGAACAGCCATACATCCCTATTAATTGTCATGAATGTGAATGGTTGTTTGTCTATATGTGCCCTGCGATTGGCTGGCGACCAGTCCAGGGTGTACCCCGCCTGTCGCCCGAAGTCAGCTGGGATAGGCTCCAGCATGCCCCCGCGACCCTAATGAGGAAGACGCGGTATAGAAAATGGATGGATGGATGGACTTGTTATCATTTTAACACATTTGAAATAGTATTTACACAGAAAAAAAATAAATAAATACCAGATCGGGAATGACAGAAAAAATACAGTCAAATGTTACATTACTGTACAGCTAAACATTAATGTAACATTTTGTGGTGCAGTTTGATGATGTCTCACTTGTGCGCCGATATCAATATGGGCAGAAAAACTGATACCAATTTGATCCGATATCTCATTTTTATGTTAGCCAATATTATTGGACATCCCCAATCATTATCACCATTTTCCTATTTGGCTCATTGTCATTTCAACACATATGAAATTATATATTGTACACATGGAAAAATGTTACAAAAGGAAAGAAAACCAATCAAGAATGAGGGGAAAAAAATGGCGTAAAATGTTAAAATACTGCACAATGATTTAAGTAGCATTTTAGTATCTTTAATTGTCATGTGCTGTAGGTGCCAAAAGACACTATGCAATTCATTAATAGATAAAAACAATAAAACCTGCAGCAAATGTTACTTTTGATGAGTGCCGCTGTTAATGATAAGTTCATATTCTTTTTATATTGTTATCATTACCAATTTCCTCTTAGTCTCGTTATCATCATGAGTCCATTTGAAAAGGCATACACAGAAAAATTGGTGGTAAAATGCTCAAATTTAGCAGAAATCATTGTCATGTAAGAGCAGAAAAAGTGACTGGGGTGTCACGAGATCTCACGACCTTGCGAGATTAATATGTGACAATATTTCTGGTTTAGGGAAAAGATGTCTCACAGGAACATCCAGAAGTCTAACAGACTGTGAACTATGGCATTGCTACTGTGAATGATAATACACGTAATATGGAAGTGACAATGCGCGAGGCAGGATTGGAACCCCACATTCAAACCTCCAAACCTTGCAATCCAACCTACCCCTGTGTTCCCAGCGTCACTCATTACTTGGCGGGTGCTTGTTTTTCATCAGAGTTGAACAGCTTCAGCGGTGTTATTGTCTGAGCAGAAGCTGTAGTAATTCTACATTTGATCAAAGTTTAAGATTTGTTTAAGATTTGTCAGATCAAAACGCGATTGCTGTGTGTGACTTCTATCAAAACATTAAAAAAAATCTGTACTTCCTGGTACGCCACTCTAGGCATCATGGGAACTGTAGTTCTTTTAGTGTAAACAAAAAGCTAATCTACTGTAATCTGCAGTCTATTTTACATGTCTTTTCATAACTACCCGTTAACATAAATGGTTAATAGCAGCAGCTACAACTGCTGTCATCATTTTAACTTAGAATTTTTAGTTTTATGTTTACATTGGTGGAAAAAAGGTGAACAGTTAAAAGCATCATGCTTAGGTTATGCATGCAAAGTTATAAAACATTTCAAAATGTACCTTCATTGTTTTGTGACTAAGTTAGATTTAAAAAAGTCTTTGTCCAGTCCTTTTTTTGTTGTAGTTTTTCTTAAAACTAATGTTAAACTATTTTCTCATCTCGTTCTCATGAACTCAGTATCGTTTATCGTGTCATCGCGTGAGCTGAGTGTATCGCACTCCCCTACAGGTCACTGTTAGTAGGTGTAGCGAATGTCACCTGTAAATACTGCTTTAATGTAAACATGTTCCGATTCTAAAGATAGAAATATTAATGTTAGAACATACCTGTCTTTTCATTTTTTTTATATTACATCTTTTGTAATTGTGCTTCCAGGGCGCCAACAACATCCAGGCGCGGCGGGCAGTCAAGGACACGTTCTCCAACCCGCAGTCCCCGCAACCGTCGCCCTACAGCTCGCCCAAGTCACAGCACAAGGCTCAGCAGAGCTTCCTGCCCCCTGGCTGGGAGATGAGGATAGCCCCTAACGGACGGCCTTTCTTCATCGACCACAACAGTAGAACTACCACCTGGGTGGGTAAAGTTTTTTTTTTTTTTTTTTTTCTCCTTTCCCTTGCATTGAAACCACCTCTCAGACGCTTTCCCCTTTCTCTTCCTCTGAAAACTAGGAGGATCCCAGGTTGAAGTACCCGGTCCATATGAGGAGTAAGAACTCCATGGAACCTGGTGACCTTGGACCTCTTCCTGTAAGTACACGTTGCCAACCTATACACTTTGTAACAGTGTCATAATTATGACACACTCTGAAATGTTCAGGTGTTGTACCATCAGCTCAACTTGAAATGAGGCTGTGGCTTTTTATATTTAACTTGATTTATACAGTGGAACCGCCAAGGGAGAACATCCAGGACATAGAGCGTAGATCACAATACGTACATCGTCCCTCATTTATCGCGGTTAATTGGTTCCAGACCCGACCGCAATAAGTGGATTCAATATTAATAAATGGAATATTTTTGTACAGAATGGAAAACCTGTTTAAGACCTTCTAAAACCCGTTTTTTACATTATTAGTGCTCTGCAGAGATGAAATAACATCCCTTTATACTCGTATTGCCTAATATAGGAGACATGATAAGTGATAATAAGACATAATAACTTTATGCACTACTGCTGGCTTTGTTTACACCACATTACGCAACTCTTAGATGCAGGCTACGGGATCTCTGCAGGGACATAAGAGATGGCCGCCACTTTGAGCATACCAAGCTACCAAGCTAACTAGTTAGCCTCCAGTTTATTTTTCAAAACTTAAGGCTTTGAAATGGAGTGGGGAAGAAGGACAAAGTAAGAAGTCAAAAACCTACCACTTCCACACAGAATGGGAGAACTTTTTTCACTATGTCATGTCGGACTCTGCATCCATAGCTGACTCCATTTGCACTGCAACATATTGTAATGTCTCATCAATGTAACATTACTGATGCTTAGTGACCAGAATACTGCATATAACTTGTCTTTCCATAGTCAACCACAAAACAGCGATACTTTATTAATTAATTAATTTTTGAAAAGACGTGACAGAGTGAGGGATTATTCAATATTCAAACTGTGATGTAGCAAGGGGCAACTAACTTTGATTTTTGGATGTGTGGTCGCCATTGCATTTTTCTCTCCACCATCACTAGTCTGCAGTGGCGTCGCCAAAAAAAGACAATACAACAAGCCAAACAAAATGTGAAACAATCCGCTTGAGACACTTCACATAAAGATATGCTATTCTTCTTTAATTAAGATTGCCTATTCAGCCATGTTGTGCTGAGCAGCCAGGACACAGATGAGTGTACAGCTTCCATTGCTACTCGAATGGCTATGTCGCAATTACTTCAGTTTACGGTTCTATGGTCATCAGTACGTTTTCCTTTTTACCATCATTGGTACCCTTCTGTGATGCATCTCCTAAAAAGCCAAACAAAAAGCAAAAAACCCTTGTGGGGATTATACTGGATATGCAAGATGCACTGTAGTCTTGCGTGACAACAGTTTTGCACGACCTTGAGAGTTTTTTTGGTTATACTCTGCGCCGTGCAACTTCAGCGACCTTGTACTTTAGATGTTCCACTATACTTGGTGTTTTATCTTTTGAAGCTCATGATTAAGGTGTTATCTCGCCATCAGACTGCACAAGGCATTTCCTTTTTAGCCCTGCGAGAGTGGAGGCAGCTGTGGGTGGAGTGAGGGGGTGTCCAAGCAATGAAATAGGAGGAAGTGTAGTCTGAAGGATGTGATTATTACATAGCTCCAACTCCTAACAAAAGGCACCCAGCATTCCAGTAGCGCCATGTTGACTTCTTGTAAAGCTTCATGGCTTTGTACGTCTTGACAGGCGTGTGTATGTGTGTGCGTGCGTGCGTGCGTGCGTGCGTGTGTGTGTGTTGTGTACGCATATGTTCTCTCTCTCTTTCTCTTCTTCTGTTCTGGTGGATCTAATATACACTACTTCTTCCGCACCCGGCCATGTCTGTTTGGCAGAACCTACCAGAGGAGGTTGGTTGGCTCCCTCCTTCTGCCTGCCTACCTACCTTGTCTGGTCCTTCACGCTGTGGTCACATCATGCCTGCAGACAGCACCGCGCTTTCTTTTCATTTTTTGATTTCCTCTCCTCTGTTCTCTATCTCTCTTGTGGCCAGCATGGATGGGTTGTACTCTTCCCTTCTTTTTCATCCACCCCTTTACAGCTTCCTCTCTCCGCACAGCCTCTGCACCACCACCCCTCCCTTTTGGCTCTCTCCCGTGGGCCTCTAAGATTACGCCATGTCTGTGTAACTTTATCATTGGGGCAGAGAACAAAGCACCTTGCACACTTTTTTAGCAAGGATTCATTGAAGGTGTGGCGGTTTAAAGAGAGGCAAAAGCAACTTCAGAGGATAGAACTTGCATGTTTGCATTTCTTTCTCCTGCAGCTGAGGACAACCACTATGGAGGCTTGGCCCGTATAGCCCCGCCTCCTTACCCCCTCAATGTCCTTATTTTAATTGCCTGATTGCCGGTGCTGAGTGAGTGCGTGTGGCCTGTGACACCGTCAGTGATGCCGCTCCAGTTTAAAGTGGTAGTTGTGATTAACTTTCAGTGTTGTGTGGTCCGATAGTACGTTGCAGTCCTGACTCAAATAGGAGAGAAAAATCCCTTCAGTTCCTTTTTGTGGTGTTTGATTGAGCTTTGCAGTGTGTTTTGGACCAAGTTCAATCAAGCCTGAAATAAAGAAGGACGGATTTGAATGACTATTTGAGCATGGCCTGATGAAATGGTGACTTTTCCCCCCCTGTACCCCCAGCTCATGTTTGTTTTTGTTTTGTTTTTTTTAGCCTGGATGGGAGGAGAGAGTTCACACAGACGGACGCACCTTCTACATTGACCACAGTAAGCTGAAAATATGCCGTTACATAAGAATTTTTGCTTTATACTGTGTCTACAAAGTGGAATCTTAGACAAACAAAAACAAAATCCAGTCTGGGCTGCTTGATGTGGGTTGAGAAACTAACTTTTTTAGCTCAAGACCCAAATTTTAAATGGAATTTCTCTGTTGGACCCAACGTATTTAAATAAGTAATATACTGCCGTAATAGCCATATATACTGTACATAAATAACATGAATTAAAAAAGTAATTTGATAAACCATTCACAGCCAAAAAAACCAAAATATAGTAAGCCCTGGTTTACTACAGTTAATTTGTACTAGACCCAACTGTGATAAGTTAATATACTGAAAGTAGGATTCAGAATATTTATAACACCCATATAGTCAGTCACTTTTACACACGTATTACCTAATATAGTAGATGTAATGAGAGAAAATAAGGGCTAACTCACACATGTTACATTTGAGAGTGTTCCTTGTGGTAGTTCCTCTTTTACTTCTAGTTTTTGTATAATTCGTGGTGGCTATTGTCTCATCAATGTAACATTACTGACACCTAATGACCGGTGTGAAATACTACATATAATACAAAAATACAAAAAAATATCATTTCTTTACTCATAATAGGGCGTACTCAACCGTATTCACAAAAAATGATGATTGAGTGAAGCCGCAGGGATTACTGGAAAATTACTGAAAAATCAACAATCAATTCCACCGTGGAGCTGTTGCCATCATAAAACCATTAACATTACAGGTCACCTTTTAACTTTAAGTAACACTCAAACATTCTTAACTGTCATACAAGTACATAATACATCTTAGAAACAATAAAACTTTAAATTAACGTTAACTTTATTTTAATGCACTATGAACGTGATACACTTTAAAGATCTTTTTTAAACATTCCTACCTGACATGCAAGTATAAAACGAGGCTAACCACTGTTATCAGTACAGTAAAATAAATACTCTACCTTTTAGTTAAAATTTATTTGGAATAAATGTTACATGTAATTGAGACAAAGCTACAGAAAGAACATTTCCTATTTGACGTATAAGCTAACCAACCACTAACCACTGTTAGGTAGTGTGCGAGTGAGCTTCCCAGCATGCCTTGCGGGATATAAATGCTAGTGTGGTTTTGCATGTTTATTAATGTGGAAATGTTTATTTTGATACTTGTATAGTCTGTGTGGCACTGTTACATTGTGTGTTCCACAAGTTGTGTTGTTTTTGATTGCACCGTGAGTGAGATAGGTGTTAATAACCTTTTGGTTTGTGACATGAGAGTAAGGGTGCAATAACACTTTCTCAAGCAAATTTGAAATTAAATCCTGCCAGAGTGTACTACCTTTCAAAGTAGTTATGTACTACTATGTTAACATTATGTAATGCATTACTACATATTTATAACTTATCACCAAGCTAGGTTAAACTAGATGGGTTTTCTACCAATTATCAGCCTGATTATGGAGATTAAAAGCACAAAAAGGCAGCTATTTCCACAAATTAAAAAAATAATATCCGCAAATATGCAGGGAGCCACTGTATTTAGTTATTAGAAATGTTCCAGTTTTGTGTCTGTCTTTGCATGTAATGTGTTTGTCTCACCTAGATACGAAGAACACGCAGTGGGAGGACCCTCGCCTTCAGAGTCCTGCTATCACTGGACCCGTGAGTACTGTCCACTTGTTTAGCTGCATGGAAACAACACACTCCTCCAGTTAACACTGGTAGTTCAAGTCTGTCGCCAGTCAGAGTGTGTGGAGAAGTCACTTAGCATGCCAACACCTCGATGTCAGACCCCCTCAATTTGGCACAGAAAGCCATGTTTCCACCAAGTACTACAGTTTGGTTCAGATATAATATGCATTTTTTTGGGGTGTTCTCACTTTTGGCCCTGTTCTATTCAAGTACCAACTGTTATGGTTATGGTTTAATTTATCTCATTCATGCATACAGTTTACATTGAAATGCTTCATGTTACAGTGCACAATTCCACATATCCAAAAAGGAGTAGGAAGAAGCAGAACTTATTTAGTCCTACCCCCTCTCCCTTTCACATCAATTGCTAATACATTTGTTGACTTCCTGTATTGCACTAATTCATGCACTAATTCACTGTGTACAATATTCCTCCATACAATAAAAGCACTTTTTAAAAACAAAAACAAAACAAAACAAACTAAAAGTTCTTTTTCCCCTGATGTTGTCTGGATCTATAGCATTCTCCGGTCTGGATAGCTAAAGTTTTCCACTTCCAGTTCTTCCTGTCCTACCATATTTTGTGCTGTACTGTGAGTGTTATTGAATGTAGATGGGTTCCCAATTCCAGTACTTCTTGTTGAGCAGGTCATTGCAATGTGCTATTGATATCTAATGTCAAATGTTATTGTAATCCTTCTAATTGCATTGTTCTTTCTTTGTGGGTTGTATCCTCTTTTTTTCCTTCTTATGATGGTAATGTGATCTGTAATACTTATCCAGATGGTTAATATCTTTGACAACTAGGACTCTCACGTCTACTGGTCCTCCATTTAGCTTGATGTAGATTTTGCCGTTGGTGATTTAAGTGGTTTGTATCTTTCCCTGCTTCCTCAAGTCTCGTGCTTTCTTGCCGATGTCAGCGTTGCGTTTTGTCAGATGCTCATTCCTGTAAACGTTTGTACCTTTCAGCTTCTTTCCCTGTTTCAGAAGTGCAGTTTGGAATTCCCTACTTAACGATGATGACGGGTGTGGTGTTGTTTATGCCCTACAGTGGGATGCACGTATCGATGGTGTCGATATCTACATCCACGTCCTTTGATTGTAGGAAATGGGCATTTTGTTGCTTTGTTGACGCACCATCCATGTCATCAGGTTATCCTCTGTTTTGGACTGCCGTGTCTTTTGACCTGAGTCTAATTCGGAGCCCTGTGAGGATCACATTGTTCATTCTGATCCATCTCATCAATTATATTTTTCATTTGCTCCGCGGTAGAGTGGAGTGACACACAACAGGAGAAAATTGTCTGCACCTTCAAATAGTCATCGATGGGTAGGTATTGAACACTTACTGCTTTCTTATCTGTGCAGGCTGTTCCATATTCCAGAGAGTTCAAGCAAAAGTATGACTACTTCAGGAAGAAACTGAAGAAACCGGTAAGAATTACTGATTCCTTGCTGGGAATTGTGCTAATAATCACATCGGAAAACTCCCTGGGTTTTTTGCTGATTACGTTTGATTGCAGCGTCATGCTGTCAGAGAGAAGGCAATATGGATGCTCTTGTCTTTGCACAGTTTGTAGCGCATTGAATATTCATTGCTATCATTTTGCTTTCCAATTATCCTAATTCTAATGCTGGGCATAAATAATGGTAGATGAGGAACAGCTAGAGCACGTTAAATGTCAAAAACGTGCTTGTGAAATGATATAGCTTGACTTCAACAACAATGTTTTTAAAGTGGAACCTACCAAAATAGAACCAATCAGTTCTGTGATGCTGGTTTGTTCCAATCCTAAAATTGACAACATCAGAAAAATTTTTAAAGTTACATTTGTAAAATGCTTAAGTAGTGAAAGTGAAAAACTGTACAATAAAATTACTGTACAATAAAACGGAAATAAAGTAAAATAGCTCCCTCTCTGTGAAGCCAGACATACCAATAATGACCAATACTGTACCCCAGTGATGTTTTATAGGTATTGCTGCAATGTATGTCTGATAGCAGGCAGCATATGAACACACCTTGAGCTTTGTTTGAATTATGTTGTGTTCAAAATCGCATCTTTGGTAAAATTAGTTTATGTCTGTAATGCGCATTTAATTAATTGTGTTGCTCATTTTAGCACAGAGCAGCCCTACCCTTCCATTCCATTTCTGGTTCTATGGTTATTGTCGCACGTTTTGTTACGGAATACTTTCTATTATGCAACTGTCTTAGAGAATATGTGTCTGTTAATAATGTGCAACTATAATGATATCCTGTCCTGTCCTGTGTGGATTGAGAAATGTCTTATTTTAGACTGCAGTGGTGTTTAATTAGGGCACTAATTATGTCTAGCTTTGGACATTGTAGCTGCTGTGTCAGCCACTGACTAAGATTCAAGAGTTTTATTGTCATATGCATAGTAAAACAGGCAGTTATACTAAACAATGAAATTCTTATTCTGTTCATTCTCCCAAGAAAAGAAAGAAAACACAAGAAAAAGAATAAGAACATAAGAAACATATGAGACAGAAGAGAACATTAATACAGAAAAATAATATAAATAAATAAATGCGCACGTATGAATTTCCGTCTATTTCAAATTCATTTTTGAATACAAAAATGAAAGCTTGGTGTTACAATACAGTTGGTCGACATGTTCCTACGCACCGGGATGGGTCCACGCGTCATGTCACGTATTAAAAGTAGTTTTGGCTTCTTTTGTTGTGAATTTAATGTTGTTAGGAGCAGCTCTTCACTACACATTTTTTGACTGATGCATTTATAGTCCGGAAAATACAGAATGTGCAAATTGAATGGCCACTGTACATGATTAAATATCAAATAAATATGTACAGCTACTTGTGTGATACCAACCAAGTGGGTTTGACTTGACTGTGATTTCAGGCTGACATTCCCAACCGTTTCGAGATGAAGCTCCACCGGAACAACATCTTCGAAGAGTCATATCGTCGAATCATGTCGCTGAAGAAGCCTGACGTCCTGAAAGCGCGCCTGTGGATCGAGTTCGAGTCTGAAAAGGGCCTGGACTATGGCGGTGTGGCGCGGGAGTGGTTCTTCCTCTTGTCCAAGGAGATGTTCAACCCTTACTACGGCCTCTTTGAATACTCTGCAACGTAAGCTGTGGAATAGTTCTACCTTCTTGAGACGGTTTCCGATTGTTGGCTCCATTGAGCAGAGGTGGTGTTGTTCCCACTCCTTCCACTTTGAATACTTTTTCCTCTCATTCAAAAAGCCATCCTGACCCAAACGTTTTCCCACATTGAATGCAGGAGAACATAATGGAGGCTATACATTGGGTTCCTGATTGCATGCTTTTTTTGGCATCGCCAACTGTAAACATTGACCCTTTTGTTTGCCCTGCAAAGTAGATCAGAGGTAGACGAAACAAACGCAAATCATATCATACAAGTCTATCCCTTGAAAAGGTTAGTACATTTACAAGGTGAGCAAATTGCTTTGACTAAATGTACATCTTTAAAATGAAGACACGGGCATTCACCGTTTAATGATGGATGCAGTTCCTTAGCAACAACCACAGCTCACCTTGTGTGTTTTCTGTCTTGCTTTGTTCTTCTACAAAAAGCTTCAATTGAAAGCACACACATGCAAACAAAACATGAATGTCACATTTTAAAGACACGCGCTAGTCAATATGTTTTATTATTTTTTTCCCTAGAAACAGTATGAAGAAGACAGGTTGTCTTATGTTCGTGGTCTCGAGGTTTACATATGTACCAACAGGTGGCACCGTACCACTTTTCTTCCAGTGACCTGGTGACACAGAGACCCTCTAACTCAGGGGTTTTCCACAAAGGGCCTCATGCTAAAATGAAACGATGCAAGGGCCACTTTGATATTTTGTAAACCAACAGAGCCTCTATCTCAGATTTGGTATATTTCAATGTTGACCTGCAGTGAATTGCATAACTTGGACAAGGAAAAGTTGAATCGCTTATTTATTTATTTTTTCTGTTGCTGTGCTGTCTTCCCACGTCCATGCAGAGACAACTACACTCTTCAGATCAACCCCAACTCCGGCTTATGTAATGAGGATCACCTGTCCTATTTCAAGTTCATTGGACGTGTGGCAGGAATGGCCGTGTTTCATGGAAAACTGTTGGATGGTGAGTAGCGTCAATGCATTTTAAGGGGCTTGTTTTATTCTTAATGTTAATGGTGTTACTCATATCCTCCCTGCAGGTTTCTTCATCCGACCCTTCTACAAGATGATGCTGGGTAAACAGATCTCACTAAAGGACATGGAGTCTGTGGTGAGCACTTGACTCCTAACTGCAGTCCTGAGTGTCTCAGTTTGGCTGTGTTTTAAGTAGTTAAATAATCCCTCCAGGATAGTGAATACTACAACTCTCTCAAGTGGATCCTGGAGAACGACCCCACCGAGCTCGACCTGCGGTTTTGCATCGACGAGGACAACTTTGGACAGGTATGCAGGGCCGCCACAATTTCATTTGCTTTCTGTAATCATTGCATTCATTTTTATTACCACTCGTGGTTTCCAGACGTACCAGGTTGACCTCAAGCCCAGTGGCTCAGATATGGTCGTCACCAATGAGAACAAGAAGGAATACATTGAGTAAGAATTTAAATGCTCATAATTATAATAAATGTAATAAATATTAATAAATGCTTAGAGAGGCTCTACAGTCCAGTGATGTACATGATTTTGTCTCCTCACAGTCTTGTCATTCAGTGGAGGTTTGTCAATCGGGTGCAGAAGCAGATGAACGCTTTTCTGGAGGTATTTCTTTCTGCACTTAAGCACAGTGGCCACAAGGGGGCAATGTAATCCATCAACTCATTGAGCCATGCCATGTACATCATTAGTTGTAAATGAATAATTGTTGGGTTTTTGGAGTCACTGTATTAACTGACTTGCCTGTTTGCATGTCAATTATTGATATTACCTTCTTGTTTTCAGGGTTTCACTGAGCTCATTCAGATAGATCTGATCAAGATCTTTGACGAAAATGAACTGGAGGTATAGGGTCCTTCATCGTCCTTGATTTTAATGTATTTTTTTGTCCTTTTAAAATGTGAGCATTTGAACACGCCATTCAGTGATTGCCTCCTTGCTGTGTAGTTGCTCATGTGCGGTCTGGGCGACGTGGACGTCAATGACTGGAGACAGCACACTGTTTACAAGAACGGCTACTGTCCCAACCATCCGGTCATTCAGTGGTTCTGGAAGGTGAATCTAACAAATTATTGCTCGTGATTGTGTGTTTTTTCCCAGCATTCTATGCTGGTTCCATTCTTTGTTTTTTTTTTTTTTGCAATGCTGACCGTGACTTCTCTCCTGGCATCCCTTTTTGAAGATCAAAGTCTGTTTGAAAGAACAAGACATGTTTGCACTGATGAAAGAGCTTAAAGTTGTGACACACACACACACACACACACACACACACACACACACACACAGCAAACAGTACAAAAAAAAGCTTGAAGTGTGTTGCACTACAACCAGTCCCAATTTAGGAGATTTGTGTCTCCTTTGAAGAAGCTGTACCCCGTTTAACGTTTTGTCCATAAAATGTTGCATAAAACTAGAAAGAGCCTCAGAAGAGCACAAACCTAACAGAAAGATTGTAATCTGAATATAAATACGATTACATAGTCTACTACAATTGAATTTACATTATTGTGTATGGATTCACACTCGTCCCTGGTTCAGCTTGCTTGTGTCATCACTTGATAACGCAACAGTCCATTGCAGCAACTTTCCTGACTTTTTGGATTATTTTAGGTTGTTGTGTTTGTTTATATTGTTCAAGGTGAGGAAGAGGAGGAGTGATCAATAATACAACACACTTCTTTGCGCTCCCATGTGCTGTGATTTTGTGGATTATTTTGATATTATACATTTAGTCGTGAATTAGAAAGTCCTCTGCGTGCCACCAGGTGGTACCTGTACCAGGGAATATATCCTCACCTTTTATATAGCGCATTAACACAATGGATTAATGTTTCTTGCTACAAGCAGACCGTACCATTTGCTATATGTGGCGTACATGTGTCATCAAAGTGCGTTGGTGCTCATTATAGGAATACAATTACAAGTACACACAGTCATCAAGGAAACAACTAGTGTCACTAGGAACACACAATAGATGTCAGTTGTGTTTTAATGGATATGAGATAATGGAATATAACATCTATTGGCCTTCTTTGTTGTCAGGTTGTCCTGTTGATGGATGCCGAAAAGAGGATCCGACTCCTTCAGTTCGTCACGGGGACGTCGCGGGTGCCGATGAACGGCTTTGCTGAGCTCTACGGTGCTTTTTTTTGTCATCTCTTTCAATTTGAAAAATATTTAACTTTAAATAACAGTGGCCTAGCAATGTTTTTCCAACAGTGATAGACACATACTGTATTTTCTGGTCTATAAGTCACACTTCTGTCATAGCCAAGCAGGACCTGCGACTTACTCAGGTGCGATTTATATATAGGAAAAAAAGTATATATTATTTAACGTGTTTTTGAATGTTAATTCATACTGACTGACGTGACCCCAGGAGTCAACATTAGATTTGACAGCCACAAGAGGGCAGTATATGCTGCTCCCACCAGTCAGTGATGTGGATTGAGATCGAGAGCTTGGTGAACTTGCGTACAGGTAACTTGCTGGCTTATGTTAATTTAGCCTATTCAGCCTCCCAGGTATTTTATTTATGCTGGTATGTAGCTGAATAACTGTTAATGTTACTGTACATTTACAGAGTGAACACCTATTCAGCCTGTTGCTCTGTGTGCTAGGTATCCTCCGTTTTTATGCCGCTGACACCGATACTGATCATCCATGAGTGAAATTTGCCAATACCGATCACATAGATTAAATGTAAATTTTTAAATTTACTATTGGCTATATCAGGGGTCACCGACGTTTTTTCTTGTGAGAGCTACTTTTTCAAAATGAAAATGGTCAAGAGCTACTCATTTTTGTAACATTTATTTTCAGAGCTTATTTCAACCCAACATGCTTGTTTCAACAGAACATTAACAAAATGCTGGTATCCACAACTCACATTTTGCATTTCAGAATACATTTCTTTCGAGTGTTCTCACATTAATAACTGAAAACCTGAATGAAAAGCAGGCTTGCAGGTGCCTCGTGGTCGTGGGTGGCTCCCTGGTGCCCACAGGCGCCATGTTGGTGACCCCCTGGCTGCATATGAAAAGGGAACCATAAAATTTAGACAAAAAC
Source organism: Dunckerocampus dactyliophorus (assembly GCF_027744805.1). NCBI lineage: Eukaryota > Metazoa > Chordata > Actinopteri > Syngnathiformes > Syngnathidae > Dunckerocampus > Dunckerocampus dactyliophorus. The sequence continues at coordinate 17,266,906 of NC_072835.1, read as the reverse complement.
ATATTTACTTACTTTTTCAAAATCACTGGTGAAACCTAGAGGATCAGGCGCCTTCTTTAAGGAGGCTTTGCATGCGAGAGCAGCTTGATTGCGCTCCAGCAGGAGCCCAGGCAGATATTTTTTGTGGTATGTTTTGCCTTTATAGACTGGAAAATATGGCACTATAGTCAAAATTAGCTGCAAAACAAGTAAGAACATCTTTAAAATGTATGTAAGGGATTCAACTGTAACAACGGCATTGTACTTGTTCTTGTTCCAGGTTCTAATGGTCCTCAGCTGTTCACTATTGAGCAGTGGGGAACACCAGATAAGCTGCCGCGAGCCCACACGTGGTACGTTACTTCACACTTGACATAAACCTTGTTGTATCTCTCCAGGATACTGTATCTCACAAAAGTGAGCACACCCTTCACGCTTGAGCAACTATTTGTTTCCTGTAGTCTTCTCAAGGGACAGTGCTATAAAAGTGAAACGTGGTAGCTTGTAAAGCAGTTTAAATTTACTGTCCACAGAAAATGACTCAGCACACAGCCTTTAGTGTCGAAGTGCGTACCAAGATAATTATGTCATGGTGGTGGTAGTCGCATGAGTGCTGCCGGCGCTGGAGAGCTGCGGTTCATTCGGATGAAACATGAATTCCAACATGTGCTTTGACGTTGTGGAGCAGAGCATGGCCTCCCTCCCTTGGGAAACTGACTTTCCAACATAAGGAGCCCAAACACACCTCCAAGATGACAAGCGCCTTGCTGAGGAAGATGAAGACGGTGTGGCCAAGTATGTCTCCTCCAGACCTAAACCCAACTGATTATGTTCACGATGAAGTGTACTCATTTGCGTTACCAGCAATTTAGACAATAACGGCTGTGTTTTGAGTCATTTTCAGTGGATAGAAAATCTATCACTTTATGGTTTGAACTTTTTCACTCTATCTCGGTTTTTCAAACATATATTAATTGATAAATCATGCTGTTTCATGGTTGAATACGGCTTTTTGTTAGTTTTTATTAAATAAAGCATTTTCAAGATTAAAATAGCTAAATGAACTAAAATACAAATATAAGGCATTCAGAAGACTCATCCAAAGATGTTATGAATGATATGTAGTATTCTACACTGGCCACTAGGTGTCAGTATTGTTACTTTAATGTACGGTGCGGCACACAAGCACCAGACTTGATCACCGGAACAACAAGCTTTTATTGCAGGTTTGAATTATCCCACACCAGGCACAAGAATCCTTAATTTAAATCTCTAATGTGAGTGTAAAGGTGACTATAGGGGTGTTATTTCATGTCTAGAGGTCTCTAATAATGTTAAAACCTGTATTTAGAAGGTTGTAAACAGGTTTACTATGCTCTAACTACCAAATATTGTATTTATAAATAAGGAATCCTCCTTCTTGGAAATTCACTTATCACGGTCGGCTCTGGAACCAATTAACGAGGGATTACTTGCTGCTACACATGCTGTACACTGACTACTCTAAAGTGTATCCACGTTTTATTTCTATAGTATTGTCCGTTGAGAAGATATAGTGGAATAAAAATGTTTGCTGAGATACTGTTTTGTGAGATACTCCATGCATCTTTAAGCGCATTTTTAACAAAGTTAAATTCTTGCCAGTTTCAACCGCTTGGACCTTCCCACGTACGACTCGTTCGAGGACCTGAGGGAGAAGCTCCTCATGGCCGTGGAGAACGCACAGGGATTTGAAGGCGTCGACTAAACGGGCAGACTCCACAGGGTTCTCACCCAATCTAACTAACCAATATAGGATTTAACAAAAAAGATAAGTAAGTGGGCAAAACAACAACAAGCTACAGGGACACCCAGACTAGCCGCCGTAGCATGCAGCTAGCTGATGCCTGACTGTTAGCCATACCCGACTAAAAGTGCTGGGTAGGTGGTGTCAGGGGGTGGTGCACTTGCAGGGGGAAGGGAAGGGAGATTATTTAATCCCCTGGCATGATCATGAATTATCACCTTTCTTTCCCTGCCACCACTACTACAAAATAAAGTGCTGGAACACACTACTGCATTTCACACCACACTCGCACCCTCAGAAGTGGGAGGAGCTTACTTCGCATGGCCTTAACATGCACTCTTCACTCTACGCCACAAATCTCTCGACCAAACACCGGATTACCTTAGGGATAGAACTAGCCAATCACGTTTCAGGAAATCTGCCACACCCCCTCTACAGAGCCTTGTGTGATCAGACGACGCCACAGGAGCCTTTTTCTAGCCTTTTTTAAGCCTCTACTAAGCATCCCGAAAATGATTTTTATACATTTCAGTTGTTGGCGAGTATTTTTTTTTTTTTAAACGAGATAATTCTTGCAGGAAAATACTCTTTGTACCGAACAATGTTTACTATTTTGACAATTCTATATGAAAAAAAATCACGTGTGAAGTGGAAATCTGGCTCCATATCATTTGTGATGGATAAATCAATACAATGTTTTTTATCATCATTATTATTATTGTGGTAGTAGTGCGATGAAAGCAGCATGAAAACGTACTTTGTGTTCGCTTTGACTACACAGTGATTTGGATGTAGTGTCGCGCTGGGGGAGGTGGTAAAAAAAAACGAGGTGGGCGGGGCGGTGTAGTTTCTGTGAGATGTGATATTAATATTCATGCCCGTTGCTGTTCATAATGCTGTACATTATTTTTAAGTTCCTCAATGATCTATATATATATATAAATATAAATATATGTATGCATTACATTTAACAGAAGTATTACTGATCACTAAAATGAAGTGTTTTGTGTGTGTGTGTGTGTGTGTGCGTGTGTGTATGAGAGCGAGTCAAGCTGTGATTGAACACTGAATATTAAGCAGCACGTTTTTTTTTTTAAGTTCTTTTTCTAACACATTAAAACCTAAAAGGGCACTTTATACCTTACCCAGGTCACCTATCGTGTTTGTCTCGTCATCAACTTGAATGTCTATTTGTGTTTGCATTCAGCCGCACTTACAGGTGCAATATTACAAACAAAATGTGGTTTAGGATGCTGCTAAGGTAGTGAAGAACCACATTTCAAGTACTTTTAACTTTCCTGCTGTTGTTTTCCTTCACACTTTGTCGTTTTTATTTCTTTTTCTTTTTTAATGGGTGACGGACAATATCACTTTTGGTAAACATGCCAACACTCTGTGGTTCATTTAACTTCAGTAAAATAAAAATGAATCTTCTCTCACTCTTTTGCTGATCTTTCTGTCGTGTACATTTTAGCGTTTAATAGCAGTGACACTTGGCAACGGATTGAAAAACAACCAAGAGCAACATGAATGGTTAATTCAGGACAGGTAAGCTTTTACTTGTCTCTTTCCAAACGCGTATTGATTGAAGAGTATTTTACTTTTTTAGCAAAAGAAATCATTGTCCATGTTCCGACACGATACCTATACTGCTTCCAGCCACAAGGGGGCATGCTGTTACAGTACTACTGTACACCTGTAGCTGTGATATGCTACAACCGGGGTGAGCAATGTGCGGCCTGTTTCGTTTTTTTCTTGTTAGTGTTTCATTTTTTTCATTGTAGAAATACAATTTTATTTTAAAAAAAATAATAAAACGGTGCAATGTCGAGAAAAAAAACACTGAAGTTTTGATACTAATAAATTACTCGATGTTGATTTTAAATGCATATAAAAAGTTTTGCTGTTTTAGAAAAAAAAAAATATATATATACGTGTTTACAAATATCAAGCCCCCAGCCCATTCTTGGATTTTTCAGTATCTGGAAAAGTATAGCAATTAACTGGTTCCAGACCCGACCTGAACTTCTGTGAAGTAGGGTTCAATATCAATAAATGGAATAGTTTCGTAGTTAGAGCATAGAAAAGCTGTTTATGACTTTCTAAAAATGTTTTTAAATGTTTTTTAACCATTATTAGAGCCCTGTACACATGAAATAACACCCCTATAGTCCCCTTTCCACTCCCATTATTCTTGGTTTACATCACATTGGACAACTCTTAAACGCAGGCCACGGGATCACTGCAGGGACATATGAGAGGGCCGCTGCATTCTACGGAACTAAGTAGTTAGCCTCTTTATGTATTCTAATACTTAAAGGGATAGTTCACATTTTTGACATGAAGTTGTATGACATACTCAACAGCAGTTAACTACACCAACAATGACTTACGCCCAATTGGTCCCGTGAGTCCAGTTCTGGCCGGTGATCCGTGACGAGGAACATAGTTCCGCTTAGTTGCTGGGGCCATTTAAGTAAAGACTTTGGTTTCTCAAAACAATATGCGTTCAAAAGAGTAATACATCAGCGTTATATTTTTCTCCCGCCGTATCCCTGCGCACTGTCGCCTTTGCATTCATGTGTATGTGATGAAGACGCACGCATCTTCTTCCGCTGTGGAACAATACGTAAACAAGATGGTCGCGGAAGAAGAGTGGCATTACCGCGAGCGTCTTCATCACATACACATGAATTCATAGGCGACAGTGCGCAGGGATGCGGCGGGTGTAATTTTTTTGAGATGCCATTTGACGCAAACGTATCTCTCTTTTGAACCCATATTGTTTTGAGAAGCCAAACTCTTTACTCAAATGGCCCCAGCAACTAAGCGGAACTACGTTCTGGACCAGAACTGGACTCAAAGTAGTGATGGAAATTTCGGCTCTTTTCAGAGAGCCGGTTCTTTTATCTCGGCTCACTTAATAGAGCCGCTTTTTCGGCTCCCAAGTGGCTCCGATTTTGTTTTGTTGTGTTTTTAATTAATTTACTACCAAATTATGTATATTGTGTAAAATGAATTACTAGTGTAAAGAATACGTAATATTTAAATTGATTTAAACCTCAATGAACAGCTACAAAAAATGTATATTATAAAATACAAAAACAAAGACCCATTGCAATTGACAAATTAGGTCAAAATAGGTAAATAAATACAAAACAATTCCTCTTGTTCGACAAGTCGACGCGCAAGAGCCGCCATGTTGGAAGTCAAGTAATCAATGGCAAACTTCTTCCGCTCTAGTTTAGTACCGTGGTCGACGCGTGTTTTTGATGTACTGCCCCCTACAGTTTGGGAGCAGACGCCGCACGGAGTATAAAGTCTCACACGGTCTCTCGAGCGGATTTCAGCGCGGCTCGTTGAAGCAGAAAGTATAATCCAGCTTTAAGTGTGGACACAGAGAGGCGCGCACCTTAACCAATGACATTCGCCTTTAGTAGAAAAAAAGACGAGGAAAAACTCAATTGCCTCCCAACAACACGAACCGGTTCCTGTATTTATTGTATTTTGAATGTGTATTCTATTATGCTACTACTTAGTTGTAATAACATTGTATTACATCTGACCAGACGTACTTTACTTTTACGTTGACTTTATTGCACAAGTACGTTGCTTTTGAAATGTTCTTATAACTTATTTGGGGATGATGGCAAGGGAATTTTACAAAAAAGGACATCACTTCCGGGTAGATTGCCCTGCATGAAGCCATCATTCTTGCTAGCCAGGATCCTGGAAATACTGGCTTCAAGCAAGCCCAAACCAATTTTTCAGGTGATTAATAAGAATGGCACAGTTACTCGTTACCGAGTCCTTTTTTTTGAACATTTTATTTCTATTTTAGAGGGGTTTCGGCTTTTTATGAGCAATGGGCACTAGTCTGACTCGTGTTTCTCCCACATAGTCGGCGAAATGTCTTCTAAGACAACCTGAACAGTCCATCTGCAATCGATTCAGTGCCCTGAGAATATAATGACCTGGATGGATGAGAATATTCACAGGCGATTGTTATATCACTTTTTCTGAACGGACCTATTTGGATCCTCAGGGTCCTAAACTGTAATTTGGTCTAAAAAAAAAAAAATCCAGCCGATAAAATAATATTGGATCAAAATCAATGTTGTGATAATAACACCTCAAATAACTGACTTTTCATTTCATATTTTGTATTTCTTGTTAAGTAGAGGGTTCACTATGATGATAAACGTGCATTTTTTTTTTTTAAATGAGTATGAAGTTAATAGTTCTGATTGGGGCTGGAGCCGTTTTTCGGGACTATTTAAGTTAGTGTGCACATGCTGCGTGGTGAAGGGACGTCCGTTCATTCACACACATAATCTACAAGTTATCAGTTCCAAGGACGAGCAAATAAAAGGCAGCACGGGGACGTTTTATCAAGCCCTCCCGTGACAAACCAACCAGCCAACTCTTCCTTCGCTCTCGGTTGTCATGTTCATACTATTCAAAAAAAACATTGTGTGAAAAGGCAGCATTTTTGCAGAACTAACAATGCACGATCCTTCATTCAAGTAGGTTAAAAAGACCCTTATTGCCACGCTGCGTCATTTTTTGTCCTGCTCCTTGCCCGCATGGCCTCACCCCACCACTCTGCTAGCTACCTACGGTCAGGGTCGATCAATACTTTCCCCCGTAGCTTATCACTAATGTAGAACTGGCTGTTTGTTCACAGCCGGCTCTGTCTACATAAAGACTTGGACCGGCCATGAATCGCCTCAAAAAACTCCCCAAAAAAACGTCAGCCCCCCGCCTGCCTTCAGCTTCTGGACTTTTAACCGCTTTGGAAAGATTCTGGAAGGTATATGAGAGCGTGAGACGGGACGAGGACGGGGTAGTAGCTGGAGGAACGTGGTGTGAAGAGGACGCGGTCTTAGGGTGATGAGGTGGGGTGTTATGTTCTTTGTAGGTAACTTTGTACAACTGCTCTTTGGATTATGACACATGATGTATACAGCATACCGTACGTCTGTGTTATCAAGGGCAACACCTACCATCTGTCGGGCGGACACAGCTGCACACATCCCACCAAACTCTTTCTCCAAGTCGCTTTTTCTTTGTTTTTCTAGTGCTGCCACGGATCTCCCGAATTCCAGAATTCCTGAACCAAGAATCCTGTCCTGCAGAGCTGTGGAGTGTGACAATGGTGTTTGTGTCCTGTCTAATCAAACGCCATTATCACACTAAATAGCTACAGCGTGGAAAAAACACCTGATTTGCCACGTTCTTTTTTTTTTTTAATGTACTTATTTTTTGTGGCTGCAATTTTTAAGTCGATTGTCCAAACTAACAACTTGGTTTACCAAATGTCGTAAAATATCAAACGAAACATTCGATCTAAGCAGGATTAAAATACTTACTTTTGACTAACAAGGACCAGTTTGCCTATTTTAAGTAATACGGACTCAAATCTGAGATATAGCATATTGATACCAATATAAGACGACCCCGAATATAAGACGACACTTTTTCAAGACCCGTTTTTGGAAAAATATTTTGAAGCACAGTTGATGTATGATGTTTTTTAATATCAGTAAAATAACAAACTCTGTGTGAGTGACAGGAAGAGAAGCTTGGGGGAAAAGTTGAAGCATGTGTACATCTAAAAAAAAACAACAAATAACTTGTCTTTTTCTGATTTATTTTCCTCGAGGAAAAAAATATCATCTTATGTTGGGGTTAATACAATTCTTCTTAAAATAGCCAAAAGAACCTGGCAGCAGAACATGGAGTCATTTTGGCAAGTCTAATTTTATGCCTTCTTGTCGTGCAACTTAAAAAAAAAAAAAAAAGACAAAAAGATCTATTTATTGCAAAAGAAATGATGGGGAAGTCATGTTTATAGTTTTCTTTCAGAAATGAATGAATTTTGTTTGCATTTGTTTAAAGAAAAGTCTTTCTTGGTTTCTTTTCGGATAAACAAATGAACAACTATTTTTATTTCCAGATAACAAATAAGTCTATGATATTTTCGTTTTGTCATATTTATCGTTTTTATGCAAAATCTAAGCAAAATTTTTATTTTGGAAAACCTTTAACATTTTTTTTTAAAGTTAATGAAAAGTTAACTAAATGTGTATATTTATTATTATTTTTTTAAATTACACTAAACTACACTAAGAAAGTTTGTCTTTTTTGATAAAAGAAAAGTTTGTATTTTTTTTTTTTTTACAAAAGCAAAGAAAAGTCATACTTTAAAGAAATTACCAACTATTTTGTTTCCACAAAACAAATACAGTAAGCCCATTCAGTCAAAAATCAAAGAAAATAATGTAAAAAATATTTTTGTTATGTCATGTTTGTCGTTTTTACCAAAAAAAAAATCAAATCAAAGTTTTTTTTTTTAACACTTACCATTTTTTTTTAAAGTTAATTAAAAGTTAACAAAACGTTTATATTGACATTTTTGTCAGGAACTGTGGAGCTGTCGAGTGTTTGACCCCCGGTATGCAGAGACAGACGGTGGTGGTGGAAAATAAAAATACTTGAATAAATCAGGTGCTGGAAACACAACAGAAAGCGACAGAGGAAAAACATACACGGAAGACCAGGCAATCAACCAGCGCCGAGCCTGCGACGACGCCGGGCTTTTAAACGCCACTCATTGAGCTCGCGAACAGCTGTGCATAACAACACTGGGGTAAAGCGGCTGTAGCTTCCCCCCAGCAGGAAGTGCAGCACTCCAAAACAAGAGCGCAGGACAGGACGTGATCACTCCTGTCCTGCGTGACATGACAATTATTATTATTACCAAAAAAAGCGAGTAAACTACACTAAGAAAGTTTGTAATAATAAAAAAAAAAAAAATCACCGTAAAGTTTATATTTGTTGTTTTTTGGAAAAGTAAAGAACTTTTTTTTCTCGAAAAAATAATGGAAATAAAAATAAATGAATAAACAACAAAAAGAATGTCTTTATGCAAAATGAAATGAGAAGTCTTTCCCAAAACCAAAAAACGTAAAAATGTTAACAAAAAGTTCTATTTACTGTTTTGCATTATTCCAACAAACTAGGAAAATTTATGTTTGTTGTTTAACAGAAAAATGTTTAAAAAGTCATATTTGCTGAGGGGTGTTTTTATTCTTCCACAAAAAAAAATACAAGTAAAAAAAAAAAAAAAAAGTTATATTTTTTTGTTGTTCCCCAAAACAAAGAAAAGTCATGTTTGTTGTTTTGGAATGGAGGAAAAGTCGAATTGAAGAAAAGTCATATTTGTGGGGCTGCCGTTTTTCGTCAAAAGAAATAAAAGAAAAAACCCGCAAGTTTTGTCGTTTCCCAAAAATGAAGAACAGTTATGTTTGCCTTTTTTTTACGTGAAGTTCTAAGTTCCTTGCGCTGTGAATTGACTGCCAAAAATGAGACGCACAACATCGTATAACATCACTTCTGTATTTGGCCTCTGTCAAAAGTGTCCTTGAACTTTTAACAACAACACAAATGGGTCAACAATGCAGAGACACTATCGACATGGCAACGTGTGTTGGGGGGGTCGGGGACGTCACATTTCCATAGCAGCTTGTCCTTGACATGAAATGAGTATTGAAATAGATGTGCACAAGTAAAGCACCCACACTAAATGAGCAAACAACAAAATGTCCTCCATTGTATGTTTCACAAACAGAGATGTTTCCTCCAATAAGTTAATTAACAAAGTTCATTAATTTAATGAACTTAACAGCTTGAAAACATCGCTAAAAGTTAAAAAAAAAAAAGTCAGTCTAAGACATCACAGTTTAACACTCCGCCTGCTGTTAGGACTTTGCCTTCAGCGTTGGCCCAAATGTTTTCTTTTTGGCTCCGCCTGGAGGTTGAGGTTTGCTTTTCGGAGCACAAGAAGGCTTTTTAGCCGGTTTAGGCTGCAAAGACGTGAGGCCCAGGATCTCACAGTAGGAGTTGCACTGGTGCAACACTTTAAACTGGTCAATGAAGGAGGTGGAGCAGTTTCCTTTGAAGCCCTTATAGCTGAAAACAAGAAAGGGGGAAATAGAAAGGCAAATATTCTTATTATTGTTTATTATTATTGACACAATGCATCGTGTCTTAAGGACACACAAACACTCACCCTTTCTTACATGTCGCTATTCCCACGTCGGTAAGCTTCATGCCGACTCCTGCAAAACAATACGCAGTCATTATTCAGACGGGTGTTGTTTGAAACCGCTACAATGCTAACACGCCTTGACAAAAGTCCAAACAAATGAAATGTGCCTCAAAGCTTATTTCTTTATTGTTTTTATTCCACTAAACTAAGCTGCAGAAAAAAAAAAACAAGTCATATTTTTGTTATTCTCAACGAAAAGTAATGTTTGTATTTTTACATGAAAAATCCAATTGTAATTTTCGGAAAATGTAATTAAAAGTATAATTATGTATTCATTTTTTGAAATTTTACATTTATTGTTATTACAGGAACGGTGTAAAAAGTAAAAAAATGTTTTTAAAACTTTTTAAGAACAGCAAAAACACAAATAAAACAAAAGTTGCTTTTTTAAGCAAAGAAAAGTAAAATTTATTGTTGGTCCAAAAAATGGAAAAAAAATAATGTTCATCATTTCTCCACTAAAAATTTTATATTTTTGGAGTAGAAATTATTGATGTTTTTTCCTCAGTAAACAAATAATCAGAAACTAACAAATGTTATATATTTTTAGAAAAAAGTTAAAATATCATGTTTAACAAAACAAAAACAAAAAAAAGATGAGATATATTTTAATCTCAAAACAACAATTGTGATTTTGGAAGACTTATTTATTAAAATCATGTCTGTAGTTTTACATGAAAATCTAAGAAATGTCATGTTTGCTCAAGGAGAGTCATATCTGTTATTGTTTTTTGGGGGAAAAAGGACATGGAAATCATAGAAAAGGCATGCACTTGTCCCTTTCCTGCTTCGACAGTCTTATTTTATGTTCTGATCTACTATATTGGGTGATATGAGTGTAAAGGTGACTATAGGGTTGTTACTTCATGTCTAGAGGGCTCTAATAATGTTACAAAGCTGTATTTAGAAGGTTGTAAACAGGTTTTCTCTGCTCTAGCTATGAAAATATTCCATATATGAAGAAGGAATCCTACTTTGCGGAATCACAGTCCAGTCTGGAACCAATTAAGTGTGATAAAGCATAAAGTCCTGTCCTGTCTGTTAAGTACAAAATGGCTAAGTCGGCAACAATAATGGGAAAAGAAGAAGAAGAGGAGGAGACTGTACAGTCCATCTTGGTCCCCACCTTGCATGTCAGTGACCAGCAGGTTTCCGTCCGTCCTTTGGTAGACCCAGTGCTGGAAGGCACAACACTTGCGTCCCGCCTCTGAATCGCGCCTCATCAGGTTGATCTCCTTGCCGTCCTTCACCGAGTACTTGACAAAGTCGCCGATCAGCTCCTCCTCCAGCGTGGCGTACGGGATGTCGCTGGATGGGCGGTGAACCAGGTAGATGGGAATGATCCTAGTGGGAAAGCATCAGTTCAAGGGTGGTGAGGTTTTTTTTTTCTTTTTTCCCCAAAATGGTTTGAAATTGCGCCACTCACTCTGGGACTTCGCCAAAGGCTTCCAGAGACCCGGCGGCGGCCATGTACTCCTTGATGTACTCCCTGGCGGTGTTCTGAACATGACACTCCTACACGACAAAGGTCACATGCTCGCTGTTTATTGTTCATTGTAAGGGGGAAATGTTCCATTCCACAGAAGCACCAAATTCCGCTTGTTATTTTTACTATCGTTAACTATACTCACACATACCGTAGAGTCCTATTAACCCTTTATCTGACTCTATTTGTAACACGAGTGAGTGAGGGGGTAGAGCCATCTAAACCACAAGTAATGATAAAAATATAATACATCATTATGTAAAATAAACTAATACATACAAACATGAACATATTTATCCAAAATATTATAATAATATACTATTACAACAAATGGTATATAGTCTATTATTATTAATATTGAAATGTATAGAAAATCTAATGTTAAAAAAGAAACAAAATATAAAACATTTAAAAATAAAGTATATAAATATTATTTACTGTCTGTTATCTAAAAATACAAAATTCATGATCAAAGAAACTATTAAACAAATATTTAAATATTAATATTAAAGATATTTAATAATAATTAACATTACACATATTTTTGGAAAATATATATATATTGTTACAACAAAAAGCCTATTTTTGTTGTTAAAGATAATTAATGTATAGAAAATATTACGTTAAACAATAAACAAAATATAAAAGATATTTAGAAACGACAACGTATCATTTACTGTGTGTTATACATACGAAAAATAAAGAAATATACAAATATAAAAATAGACATAATAATAAAATGATATAATAGTAATAGTAAATGAAGAAATAAAAATATGCTGTTATAAAAATAGAAATATAGAAATATATATCTAGAATTTTAATCATATGTTATAATAACATCTAAAATTAATGAAATATAAATCTATTTTTCAATTTTTATAAGAAAAATAAAAAACTGGTTTTAAAAACTGTGAAAAATAGAAATACTTTAAAAAAAATCACAAAATGAATTCTTGTGCTACTCCAATAAAAATAATAATAATATATAATAAAATAAATACAAAACAAAGTCTTTAATTAGCACAAATCTGACCTTTTTTGGAACAATAATGTGTATCTGCTTCAAAGAATTAAAAAAAATTCCCATTTTCAACCATATAATTAATAATAATGATAATAAACACATCTGTCGATGTACTGTATGTATTGTATTTGTAATATTATGGCATGAAGCTGAATAAAAATGTATTTTTTCATGTGTTATTGCACGCAGTACGTTATTCTACATGAAGGCCTTACCTCCACAGCCAAGGTGAAGTTCCTCTGAACGAGCTCTTCGTTGTTCTTGGTCCCATAACTGACGGCATTGTGCACTTTGAGGACGCACGAGTGTCCCGACAGTAAGAGCGGCACCTGGCTCCTGCGCAGCTTGGTCCGAAAAGCCCGACGGTGCATCCCTTCGCCGAAGTGGGCCTTCTCTGTGACGATGCTGACGGGGTGGTTCTCCCCAAAGTACTGCTCGGACAGGAAGTCCTCTTTGAACATCAGCCTGGAACAGTGGGCGTCTTCCTCCTCGGCACCCGTCCCAGCAGAGGCGGCTGAAGCAGAGAGGGGTTTGTCAGGTTGGTAAAATGGTGGTGCAAAATGAAGAAAAACTCACATGAGACGGTTGTTGGAGACGCTGGGATGATAATCTCACAAAGCACTGGGGAACAAATTTACAGTTTAAAGGACAAAATGCATTTTTACTTTAAGAATTTTTTTAAAAATACCTTCATAAGTGAGTACGTAGTCCAGTGTGATGGAGCCATGCGAGCTGCTGAGACAACACTCGTACTTGCCCAGGTCTTTGTGGGAGGCCTTGGAGATGGTGACACATGCCCGACTCTCGTCCCCTGCACTTCAGAGACACGCAGGGCATCACAAGGACAGAAGTCACCGCACGACCAAGCAGAACGTCCTTGATAGAGGTAATAAATCCACATACCTTCGCTTCACCTCCGCCAGCAGAGCGCCCTCTCTCTTCCAGCTGACAACGTGGTCAGTCGAGACGGCTGAGAACTGACACCACAGACTGAGACTCTGAGGGTCCCCGCTCACAGACGCCACCTGGATGGTCTGCACCACATTGGGCCCTGTAAGTCATGACATGGACTTTTATTTAGAAAGGTAGAAAGAGTAGGCGGGGGTGTCGTACATTATAGCGATCTAATGTATCTTATTTATGATGTATTGTGTAAAACTAAGACATGGATAACACCAAATAAAAAAGCACAAAATGAATGCCGACCCACCATCCACCAGTTCAAGTTCCAGCCAAGTTTTTCCAGAGAGATTATTACATGGCTGTTTTACTTGTGTGCTAAAAGGCAGTGCGCTAGCATGAATTAACTTGAGACAAATGTGCACATTAGCACTCAATAAGTCATCAAAACTTACCTTTATGCATTCCCACATAGTATCAGCATTTGACACCAAGTATGAGGTGAAAGAAAAATGGTAAAAATACAGTAGTAGTCTATCTGTGCGGCGAGAGATAAAGTTAGCAAACGCACAATGGACATGCGTCAAGTGAGACGGATGTAACAGAGAGAACCCGGCCACTTTTCAAAATAAAACATCAAAAAAGAAATAATGGAAGTCATTTTTTCTTTCTGTGCGGCCCGGTACCAAATGACCCACGGCCCGGGGGTTGGGGACCACTGCTTTACACAATTTCAAATTACTGGACCCCTACTTCTTCTTCCTGTTTCAATTTTTTCTGCAGCCCGTTTAGGCGGCAAACGTTATGTAGAGAAGCCTTGTCATTTTCTTTGCTTACTCCATAGATGTCCAAAGTGAGGCCCGGGGGCCATTTGCAACCCGCGGCTGTTTTTTCATTGGCCCACAGCACATTCTAAAAATATCATTTACAACAAGAAAACAAAAAAAAAACCAACAACAGCCAAAATGGGAAAGTCAACAGCAATTGTACAAGAATAAAGTCAAAATATGATCAAAATATGAAGAGAAAAAAAAAAATTATTTTACGGGAATAACCTTAATATTTTGAGGACAAATAACTAGCATCAACGTTTTTCTTTTTAAAGTCAGAATATTATGAGAAACAAAACAATGAATAACTCTGTAATTTTTGGAAAATTAGGTTGGGGAAAAAGTTATAATGTTACAAGAATAAGTGAAAATATTATGGGAATAAGGTCTTAGTTAGGAGAAGAAAATTTACAAGAAGAAAGTTGAAATAGTTGGAAAAACAACAGCAGAAATTAAAAAAAAAAACAGCTGTAATTTTTACCAGAATAAAATTAAAATATATAAAGAGAAAAGGCACAATTTTAAGAGAATAAACTTGTAATATTATGAGGAAAAATAGTTTTAGTAGCACAGAGTTGAAATATTAATGAAAAAGTCGTAACATTATGAGAAACAAACAAAGCAAAATGAAGTTGTAATTTTTGGAACATTAGGTTGGGGAAAAAACTGCTAATATTACGGCAATAAAGTGTAAATATTATGGGAATAAAGTCATAATATTACACAAAGAAAATGCGCAAATATTATGTAAGAAGTAGGGGTGTCACAAGATCTCGCGAGATTACAATGTTGATTTCTCGTTCAGAAAAAAACAGTCTCGTGGGCACAAGGCCTGGGATGATAGTAAATGAATTAGTCACACCATAAATGAAAATGAACTTGATAATTTTGCCAACTTCAGTATATTGCCATGTGCGTGCGTGCGTGCGTGCGTGCGTGCGTGCGTGCGTGCGTGCGCGTCTGCGTTCCTCGTCTCTCGCCTCCAAACGTTGATTTCATTGGTGCATTGCTTTCAACACCTTGGCACGTTTGTTCCATAGAACAACGGCATGAACGGAGTGAGCCCTTCTGTCAGTCAGACAGCCTCTTTGCCTCGGTGGGTGGAGGCGGGGCCGGTAGCATACACACAGAATGCAGAACTGTATAACGTAGTAGAAATTAAATTACTAGATTACAATATATTGTCGTATATTTTTGCATTGTACTTTTCTTAAAATTTAAAAATCTTGTCATTTTTTTTGCTTGTTTGTTAAAAGTAGTCCAACTCCAAACATTTCTCAAATTATTTAGCATTAGTCTTAGCAGCCACATGTTTAAATCTTCTTATGATTTCTTCTGCTACCCGTTTAGGCAGCAACCTGTTAAGAAACTGTCATTTATTGAGTTAAAATAGCCGAGCCGAAATGCCCCTCCAGTTATTTTGAGTTAGCCAAAGCATTACCAGTTTGACTTCCTGTTGTGATTTCTTCTGCAGTCTGCTTAGGCAGAAAACATACATTTTTAAAGTTAAAAACAGTCCAGCACCAAACTTCCTTCTCCTTATCAAGCATTAGCCTTCGCCTTAGTATTTTTTTTTACTTTCTGTTCCAATTTCTTTTGCGGCTGTTTAGGACTCAAACATTACGTGAACAAAACGTATACAGTAGAACCTTGGTTAGCGTCGTTAATCAGTTTGAGACGGTCCAACTCTAACCAAATACATTTTTCCCATAAGAAATCATGTAAATCCAATTAATCCGTTCCAACAAGCCACAGAACACGTTTTTATAGTTTTACATGCAGAAACCACTTCAAAATGCATATGGAATGACGAATGGAAGGGATAAATGAACACTCAAAGTCACTTTTACTTTGACTGAAGCGGGATTGTTGACAAGGACGCCAATGTGGCAGCGAGATCCACTCGGACAGCACTTTTGTGTTTTGCTATGAGTCATTTCTTCACTTCAATAGTTTTTCTCACCTTCTTTATCAGAATGCTGGCATTGCATCTTACTTTGGCTCCATTTTTGGTTATTTAGCGGCCGTGATCACAAGAAAAGCAGAGACTAGTGGCGTAATTGTGTTGGTTAGCAAAGAACTACAGAGTCAACCGCTGATGATGTCATAGACGGGTGACGGAGCAAGCTAATTGGCTGCTAACAAGGACGTTTTGTGACACAAATACATTAAGAACACAGTTGCACTCATGCAGTGTAAACACGACAAGATGCTTGCCATATTGTATGCTAACTAAAAAAATGTACATAAACTGAATCAAAGTTTTGGAGTAAATTGTTGACATTAAGCAAAAACACGCAAACCAGAGTGCACGCTAATCGAGGTTCCACTGTAATAAATTAAAAACAAAAAAGCTTTCACGATTTTACTTTCAATTACAGTTTGTTCTGCAGTCCAGTTGGGAAGAAAATATAAAAATAATTTCTTACCTTCTTTGGGTGTGCTTGTTTTGTGTTTGACCACTTCACTGTGCGCCTTTTTACGAGGCGCCCCAACATCCACCTTCACAGCCTCCACGGTCTTTGCCTGAATGGATGCGCCTGGCTTTGTCGGCTTTGTGTCCAAAAACCTTAAAAACTTATCCTCAGACAGGCGTCGCTTTTTGATGACATCTTCATTAAGCGGCCTGTTTTTGGTGTGATGCCTTTCTGGATCTGGATGGCGCTCTCCATGTTTAAAAGCGTCCGGGTGCTTTTTCCCAACGCTGTCCGATGCCTCCCAGTGGGTTTTGGCGGGTTTGCCGCTGAGTTTAGCCTCAAAAATTTCGATCCTTCCTTTAGCGCTTTTGGCTTTTGCTCCGTTCTCCATTTCGACCAGAGGCTCGGCTGCGGTCTTCACCGCTGTTGTGTTATGGTTGTGTTTCTTTTTCTTCTTGCCATGCGCCTTTGGCTTTTCTGTGACAGCGCTCCCGGTGATCGCTGTTTTCTCCTCGGCTAGCGCGACAGGCTGATTTTCTCCTGTTTCTTTTGGTTTGGAGGCCATTTGGGTTGGAAGATGAGGCAAATTCTCTTGTTTCTTAGGAGCAGAACTATTGTGATGGTGAACGGATGATTTCTTCGAGCGAGGTTTGCTCTCCGATGGGGTCTTGACAGTTTTGTGAGGCATCTTTGCTCCTGTTTTCTGATTCACTTGCCCATTGGTGGCTTTTGCTGAGTTTGTCTCAGTGGAATTGTCCGGAAGAGTGCTTGCACCTCGGTTCTTCTCCGAAATAACAGTCGCAGTTGAAAGTTTTCTACAGAGCGCAGTCATCTCTTCGCTAGTTCTCGCCGCGTCGTCGCCTTTGGTGGTCTCATCGCAAACTGTCCAAAGGCTCCACGCTCGTGGGTGAGTGTCATTAAATGTCCTTTTAGTCTGATCCCCTTCCAAGCTGCTTCTGCGACACTCAAGGGTGGAGCTGATCTCAAGAGGAGCTACAGGCACAATAAACTTTGGACACCCCCCCTGCGGCACCATCTGGCGCACTCCGTCAAGGTCCATTAGCGTGTCAGAGAGCATGTTAAATTCCAGGCCCGGCACACCTGACACACAGGGGTTCATCGACGTGGGATCTGCTGACGCCTCAAGTCCATTACAGTCAACCTCAGCTGAACCGCCACTGGCGTCGGCGTCCTGATCCCGGGGGACACTATGGTCCTCCGTCACCTTAAACACTCCATGTCCGGACAGCTGGGAACAACAACAAAAAGTAACAAAAGTCAAATTAATTGGTTATTTAGCTTCAGTGCGCAAAGATAACTCTTTTCACGTGTCCATGTCCGCTTGTCCATAGAAATGAACACATACCTTCTTATCGAGCCGCAAAGGTGACCTTTACAAAACACCATGCCTCCATATCCGAGCCCTTGGGCCATTTGTCCTGCAAGCAACTGCCCCTGCTCTGGACCTGATCTCCATTAGAAGCTAATGCAGGACCTGTTCTCCGTTCTCGTCCTTTTTAAAGGGGATGTAGCGGCAATGGGTGTGTTGGAGTCGTGTTACAATCCACAGCTGTGCTCCCCCCCTCAAAGGATGCTATTATCATCCAACCCCCGGCTATTATTAGACGCCATCTCTGGCCATTGGAGGTTCTCCTATACTATGCTCACCACCCACTATTTTCCTTCAGTTGTCACTCTTGGAGACCGAAGCCATAACATCCCGCAGAATCTGGGGCGAGGGGGACCGGGAGAAGGTGGCAATACTTGTGTAGACTTTTTACATTGTGTTCACCACCGTGACCTGCGTTGTGATACTGGTGGTATGACGGCAGCCGCCAAGGGGAAGGGGCGAGAATGTTTCCAAAGTGCATAACCGCATGCTTGTCACACCACGGTTCATGTTTGTGTGTTTTTATGAGTGTGTGTGAAACTGTCGTCTGTTGTGAGATATCTTTAGCACCTTTTGTACTCAAATGATCTTTTTTTTAATCCGTTGGAATCTGTTTCAAAAGTCATGTGAATACGTGTAGTACATTGGCTCCAGCATTCAGTATTCGACTTCCCACAAATTCACCAATTTTTGGTCTAAAAAAATGTTTTCAATATTAATTTGAGCTTTTTTCTCCAAAAATAGATCGTTTTGCACGTCTCATACACAAGTGTTCTCGTTCAAGTGGGTAATAAATACGTGATATTAAATGGACAGCATACATGTATGACATACACTAGCAATTTGTGGAATTTGCAGAATTGAATATGGTTATGAAAATAGCTCTTCCAAGCATTAAAAATGATGCAACCAAAGTATTGCTGAATTTACTTTTTTATTACACGGCATGATCAACAATAATCTTTGGATTTTGGAACGAACCTCTGTGAGTCAGGTCCCTAATCCAAAAAAAGATCAAATTGAAAAAAATGGGCGTGCAAAATACTTTCAGGGTAGGGCCGATCATGGTTATAGATCACTTTGTGATGTGATTTAGAATATAGGACTTTTTTTTTCTTTTTGAACAAACTCTCTTCAGCGCAATAGTAATTTATTGACGGTCCTTAGCGTAAACAAGCAGCAGTTCGAGCAGCACTTCCCCTGCAAGCAGTGGCGGAGCTGCATGACCGCACCTACCATGCTGGAGTGTGGCCCACAGTTCCGAACGTGATACGGCAACCGGAATCGGCCCGATCTCGTGGCGGAAGCTGATATTATCCGATCTTTGAAATGTAGTGGCTTGGCAGCCGATCCTGATCTTGAAGATCGGATCGGGACGTTCATATAGTATACAATTACTAATATTATCATTATACTAAAATAATTTTAGGGAATTTTTAGGGCTCTCATTTGGCAATTAAATGTTTTTATTGATATTTAAAAAATTGCAATTTTAGTGTATACAGCATTCATACACTGTGTATATATTCCTTGCATTTAGCATATGTCTGCCATCTTCTTCATGAGATATATTTTTGCAGCATGTGAGCATATATTTAACGTTCTCAAGGGGTTCAGGACGTGTGTACCCAATTTTGTTGATTATCAACGGATTAAAAATGACTTACCTCTTTGTTTGTTAGCTCAGGAGGTGTAGGTTGTTCCATCACGTCTGCATCCTCCACTATCTTCAGTATGATTTCTTCGTTGTGGCTGTCAAAGCCTCCCTCAAAAAACTGGGCAAAGTCAGGAAGGTCCACATCTTTTGATAGGGAAGTCAATGTAGTGTCGTCGCGTGAAGAGCTGTCTTCTGTTTCCCTTTGATCGTTACCCGTTGAATCACCAACAGATCGGATGGCGTCATTTTCCGCCTGTGGTTGCAACGTGACGCATCCCTGCCCCGATTCCTCTTGGGTGGTTTGTTCCACTGCCTGATCTTGGAGTCCCATCTTGGATTGATCCAAGTCTGCTTTTTCTGTATCAGTGCAAGGATTTATGTCCGCGAGAGCCTCGGTCAGGGCGTCTATCTCAGCTCCGATCTCAGAGAAGGCGGCAGTGAGCTCCTCAGCTGGGGCAGCGACGATGACATTCCAGTCTGACAGAGCGCTGGCCCAGCTCTCCACCGAGGACCACCTCTCTACTGGTGGCGCCCAATCTCTGGTCCAGCCAATGGCGTCATGAAAGCCGTAACCTGATACCTGTGTCTCCTCCAGGGATAAGTGGCTGAAGGAAGAAGGCAAAACATCCGTCTTATCCGGATCCTCGCCAGCAAAATACTGGCATGCATCCGACCACAGCTCTGCAGGACTGACGCTTCTCGATCCTTGTGGGGTGACATTGTTGACCTCAGCAGGTGGCTTAAGCCCTCTCATGTCTGACTCAGAGTCCAGCGTAGGCCACTCCTGACTATGTGTCACGCTCTCGGCTGAATCACCCAAGGGAACACAATGATCATCATCTTTATCCTCAGCGGGTGACGACCATCCTAAGGGTTTAATCTGAGCATCAGACCTCAGGATGAAATCCTGCGTGTCGCTTTCAAATATATACAGCTCCGACGTAGGTTGTAAACCCGTGTCACTCTCAGAGCTATCCGACAACGACCTTACATAGGCAGTCCGATGGTGGTTGCTGCTCGGGGGAGAATCCCTTGAAGCCATCAATCTCTCAAGAATGGGTGACTCAGCCCGGAATGGGTGCGTAGTCTCTGCTATGAGGATGGGATCAGTGTAAATCTGAGACGATGGTGAGGTAAGGCCATGAGGCAAGAGAGGTAGTAGAGGTTCTGATGAATCCAACAAGCCTCTGAGATTTAAACCCTGGTCCAGGAGAGAAAAATAGCCTGAATCTTGAATGGTTTGACTTTCTGGGAGAACGGAGGGCAACTGAATTTGGCCTGTGGTGTTGATTAGTGTCAGATCCATCAAGGCCTCTTCGGACTTTGTGCATTGCATTGAATTTTAGCAGCTTCCTGCAAAGTAATACCAGAGTGGTACCAGACCATCACTTATCTGCAGCTCTACACCAAAACAACTCAGACTACAGTAGAAAACTTTCTGTGAAATGAATGCCGTCCTCCATTTGTACAAATCTTGTTCATTCTGATACAAGAATGAAAACCGAGTGACTGAGCAATGTGGTGCTGCGCTTACGCATTACGCACTTAGCCAGACAGAAGACAAAGTAGCTCCCACCAACCGCGTATCATTTAGACAGAATAATTGATCTACTTTCCACCATGTTCCTGTTAATGAGATCAAGGTATCGATATTTGAATTTGAAAATCAATCTTAGCCAATAACGAGCTGATATCCGCGGTATCGACCCACATGTCACTAATTGTAGTCTCCGTTGTTTTTATCTTCATTCTTGTTTGTTAGCAGAGTTACACAAAAACTACTTTAACTGTTGAACATTTTATTTTACAAGTCAAACAAAACATATTTAGTAACTTCAAATTAGGCGTACGCCACTCGCCTCACCACGAGGCATACTGCTTCTCTACAGTATATACTGTAATAAAACTACCGGTAGGTTAAAAAATATATATACACTAAGTCCCCACCTAGCGAACACAATTGGTTCCAGACGACCGTTCTTAAGTCGAATCGTTCTTAAGTCGAAACAAAATTAATATTACCAATGATATATATGTAGTACCTATATATATATAGGTACTACATGTACGTGTATACATATACAGTATATGCGTATCTATGTAAATATGATTTTGGATGCAGTAGTAATATTAAACGGGGATAATTAATGAAAAAAACAATAATAAAAATGATATAATAATACGTAATGATAAATGTTATTTACCTTTGAAGAGGAGTAGGCGAGCATGCCGTGGAGTTGGAGGAGGAGATGTTGAAAAGAAGGACAAATCGTCGTCTTCGTTAGACTCTTCTAAAAGAGGTAGTGGTCTGTGGGTGGTGTAGAATTAAGCAGGCCTATTAACTCTTCATAAACTTTAATCACACGCTCTGTCCCGGTTGTATCATAAAGCTAAAACTTAGCTAAAAGCTAAAACTTAGCTTTATATTTACCGAAGCTCTCCAGTGCCTGTTGGTCCCATTAGCAGTGTCACAGTGCCCTCTACTGGTCAAGCATGTACAGTAGCAGTTTAAATACACTGTACTGATTGAGCAGCCTAAGCGCTACAAGGCAAAATAAAATAAAATATAAACCAGTAGGCTTGTGTTCGTATCGGCGAGTGTTCGCTAGTCGGGTGCTCGTAAGTTGGGGACCCAGTGTATATAAATGTATATAAAATATATGAATATCCTAAAAATAAAAATCCTAAAAATGAAATCTTGTTCTACAGTATTTTTATGGAATGATCATTTAGGAATTGCCCTACGTGGGGTTAACAAACACAAAGCCCAAACACTACTTAAGTATCATCAAATGATAAAGCACTTTTGCACCGATGGCCTCCATGCAAGTGGGCCTGTTAGGTGGAGATATGAGGTTATGAGGTGTTGAAAGGGTTGCTGTTCTCCAAAACAAGACCTTTGATATGAACAAGAGCACAGGACAGGAGCTGGTGGCGAAGAGGCTGGAAAAATACCAGAACATCTTCACCCGTGGCCCGCATTTGTCACATGCGTGCCTCACCGAAGGGCACCTTGGTGAGACGACACGCTACGCAGCAACAAACTAGGGATCAAAATCCCGCCTAACGATGAAGGTTAGGGACAGTTAATCCTTTCTCGTGTTAGAAAATGATGTCAATCAATCCTGGATGGCTCCGTCTATGTCTCCGTGACATTTGAAAAAGAAACCAATAAACCTGTCCGCACCTGCCCAAGAAAGCATCTTCCGCTTGACAAAATAGATCCAGCATGAGCCTTTCGGAAGCTCGTTTAAACAGCTTCCGAATAAAACTTGACAATGAAAACATGTCAGGCAAAAACCATACTAAAACTTCAGATTGTTGACGCTGTGAACCATGCGAGCCATCTAAGTGACATCTATTGCGGCGCTAAAATGTCCGGTGGGACAATTTTAGGTGTTCACTCGCTGGGGCAGACTCAAAGGTAATAAAAAACACGCCGCAGGCCACGAAGTACGTACCTCTGTCATAGATGTGTGCTTGAGGATATAAAGCTGTGATGCACGACTTGCCTTGAGCTCTTCTGAGTGAAGGGGTTCGCCTATTTTTAGGTACCCCCCCACTGCCGCTGCCTCCCCCCTCGCAAGAGCAAAGTTACCTGATAGTGCGGGCATGCGCCGTTCCTCAACATTTAATACTCTTTTCTATATTTACAAACCTCCTTCAATATTGGCCTACTTTGCTGGCAGCCTCTTGGCGTCAACCAAGTGTTTTTGTTTTGATTTGTCGGTCGGATAGCTAGCGCGACCGCTCCAAAACGACATGGCCGATTTCTACGAAACTTTGTGCATGGGTGGCTCATGTCCTGAAGGAAGTACAAATTAAACTTGAGTGCCATTATGTATAAAATGTTTACAGTTTAGCAAAGTTTATTATAGGTTCCCTCTGCCCCTGATGGAAAACAGTCCCAACAGTCTTAGTTTGAGAGTAACCTATTAACTATTAAAAACAAGATGCCGATTGAATCAATTACCTCGACGTTCAGGTACAAAGACCTAAAATGGCACTGCAAGCCTCCGTATATGTGTGTCTTACAGCACAGGTTCTTTGATGATTTCATCCTGCCATGATAACCACACATACCAGATTTGATGCTGAAATTCACAAATCGAGGTACATTTTCACCACAATACACATTCTTGCCAAATTTGGTGTGTTTTCCAGCGTGTTTCAGCCTCCAAAAGGCAATATACAGTATTTGTCAACAGAGCGATCCAAGAGGGTCCTTGCACTCGAGTACGCCATGATTTTGTTTGTGGTATTTATATCATCATCATCGCAATAAAACTGTTTTTTTAGGTAGGTACCATGATGGAACCGTTTCCCCACTCCCCTCAGAACGCAAATAGTGCAGCCCTGTGCAGAGATGGTTTCTCAACCTTAACGTAAATGGCTTCCCTCACTCCCCTTTCAAACCATCTGGCTTTCAATCCAGAATGTGTACATTTTTGTCCTCAAAAGAGTGCTCTTTCTATTTTATTTTGTTTGTTTTTTTTTTACTTTGGAACAACAACAAATGAGATGGAAAGACAACAAAATTACAAACAATAAATCTGGTACCCCACGACAAAATGCAATTTCTTAGGAAAGAACCTGCTAATTTTACCAAGCAATGTTGCTGTAAAGTCAGCTTTTAGAGAGTCTTTTAAAGGCGCATACACCAGAAAGAACACACCAGTAACACACGATACTTTAAAACAAGGGGGTCTCATGCGCGTGTGTGCCACCAGCAATTCATTTTGTGAATGGCTCATTCATCGACACACGCACGCACGCACGCGCACACATGCACATGTACAAAGTGTGCATCACTGTCTGTTTTTGTTTGTGGGGAGCTGCGTGGGACCATTCCGCGAGGCAGGCAAGACCCAAAACATGGCAAAAAAAATGCAACTTTCCGACGTGTCGATTTTTGGCCGTTTTTTCAGGTCAAGTTGCTGAAACTACACTTTTCCGGTCCGGGAGGCCGGCCAAACCCCCCAAACATTCATCGGGGGTCCGGACACGACCCAAAGATGGCAAAAAACGCCACTTTTCCGACAAGTCGATTTTCGCCCGTTTTGTCAGTTTTTTCTGTCGCGAAATCGCAGTTTTTCAGTTGCTGAAACGACACTTTTCCGGTCCGGGAGATCGGCCAAACCCCCCAAACATTCATCTGGGGTCCCGACAGGACCTAAATATGGCAAAAAACGGCACTTTTCCGACGGGTCGATTTTCGCCAGTTTTGTCAGTTTTTTCTGTCGCGAAATCGCAGTTTTTCAGTTGCTGAAACGACACTTTTCCGGTCCGGGAGATCGGCCAAACCCCCCAAACATTCATCTGGGGTCCCGACAGGACCCAAATATGGCAAAAAAAGGCACTTTTCCGATGGGTCGATTTTCGCCAGTTTTTTCAGTTTTTTCTGTTGCGAAATCGCAGTTTTCGAGTTGCTGAAACGACACTTTTCCGGTCCGGGAGGCCGGCCAAACCCCCCAAACATTCAACGGGTTCCGGACACGACCCAAAGATGGCAAAAAACGCCACTTTTCCGACGAGTCGATTTTCGCCCGTTTTGTCAGTTTTTTCTGTCGCGAAATCGCAGTTTTTCAGTTGCTGAAACGACACTTTTCCGGTCCGGGAGATCGGCCAAACCCCCCAAACATTCATCTGGGGTCCCGACAGGACCCAAATATGGCAAAAAACGGCACTTTTCCGACGGGTCGATTTTCGCCAGTTTTTTCAGTTTTTTCTGTTGCGAAATCGCAGTCTTCGAGGTGCTGAAACGACACTTTTCCGGTGCGGGAGGTTGGCCAAACCCCGCAAACATTCATCGGGGGTCCCGACAGGACCCAAAGATGGCAAAAAACGCCACTTTTCCGACGGGTCGATTTTTGACGTTTTTTTCATTTTTTTCTGTCGCGAAATCGCAGTTTTCCAGTTGCTTAAGCGACACTTTTCCGGTCCGGGAGGTGGACCAAACCCCCCAAATATTCATCGGGGGTCCTGACAGGACCCAAAGATGGCAAAAAACGCAACTTTTCCGACGGGTCGATTTTTGCCCGTTTTTAAATTTTTTTCTGTCGAAAAATCGCAGTTTTCCAGTTGCTGAAATGACACTTTTCCGGTCCAAGAAGTCGGCCAAACCCCCCAAACATTCATCGGGGGTCCCGACAGGACCCAAAGATGGCAAAAAACGGCACTTTTCCGATGGGTCGATTTTCGCCGTTTAAATTTTTTTCTGTCGCAAAATCGCAGTTTTCAAGTTGCTGAAACGACACTTTTCCAGTCCGGGAGGTGCGCCAAACCCCCCAAACATTCATCGGGGGTCCCTACAGGACCCAAAGACGGCAAAAAACCCCACTTTTCCGACGGGTCAATTTTCGCCCGTTTTTTCAGTTTTTTTCTGTCGTGAAATTGCAGTTTTCAAGTTGCTGAAACGACACTTTTCTAGTCCGGGAGGTTGCCGAAACCCCTTAAACATTCATCGGGGGTCCCGACAGGACCCAAAGATGGCAAAAAATGCCACTTTTCCGACGGGTCGATTTTCAAGGTTTTTTTCTTTTTTTTCTGTCGTAAAATCGCAGTTTTCCAGTTGCTGAAATGACATTTTCCGGTCCGAGAGGTAGAACAAACCCCCCAAATATTCATCGGGGGTCCCAACAGACCCATAGATGGCCAAAAACGCCACTTTTCCGACAGCTCGATTTTCGCCCCTTTTTTTCAGTTTTTTCTGTCGCGAAATCACAGTTTTCCAGTTGCTGAAACAACACTTTTCCGGTCCGGGAGGTCGGCCAAACCCCCCAAACATTCATCGGGGGTCCTGACAGGACCCAAAGATGGCAAAAAACGCCACTTTTCTGACGGGTCGATTTTCGACCGTTTTTTCAGTTTTTTCTGTCGCGAAATCGAAGTTTTCCAGTTGCTGAAACAACACTTTTCTGGTCCGGGAGGTGGACCAAACCCCCCCAAATATTTATCGGGGGTCCCGACAGGACCCAAAAATGGCAAAAAAAGCCACTTTTCCGACGGGTTGATTTTTGTCAGTTTTTTTCAGTTTTTTCTGTTGCGAAATCGCAGTTTTCGAGTTGCTGAAACGACACTTTTCCGGTCCGGGAGGTCGGCCAAACCCCCCAAACATTCATCGGGGGTCCCGACAGGACCCAAAGATGGCAAAAAACGTCACTTTTCCGACGGGTCGATTTTCGCCGTTTTTTTCATTTTTTTTCTGCGCGAAATCGCAGTTTTCAAGTTGCTGAAGCAACACTTTTCTGGTTCGGGAGGTTGGCCAAACCCCCCAAACATTCATCGGGGGTCCCGACAGGACCCAAAGATGGCAAAAACG